>NW_027622007.1:0-10000 GCF_034508935.2 Berghia stephanieae | reverse complement strand
GTAGCAGTAGTAGTAGTAGTAGTAGTAAGTAGTATAGTAGTAGTAGTAGTAGTAGTAGTAGTAGTAGTAGTTAGTAGTAGTAGTAGCAGTAGTAGTAGAGTAGTAGTAGTAGTAGTAGTATAGTAGCAGTAGTAGTAGTATAGTAGTAGTTAGTAGTAGTAGTAGTATAGTAGTATAGTAGTAGTAGCAGTCGTAGTATAGTAGTAGTAGCAGTTAGTAGTAGTAGTAGTAGTAGTAGTAGTAGTAGTAGTAGTAGTAGTAGTAGTAGTAGTATTGTTGTTGTAGCAGTAGTAGTATATAGTATAGTAGTAGTAGTAGTAGTGTTAGTAGTGTAGTGTAGCCGCAGTAGTAGTAGTATGTAAGTAGTATGTAAAGTATTTTGTGTAATAATAAATAATGCTGAAAACTTATATAGCGCTATAACTCCGAGACACCAGACTCTAAGCGCTTAAATTACAAATTACTTTGGCTGAAACATACTCATTCACACACACAAGCACACACACACACACACACACACACATACACACACACAACACAACACACAACACAAACCAAAACTATCTTGCTTCTCATACCATCTACTAAAATCGAAACAAATATGTTTTAAGCGAACGTTTAAAAATAGACAAAGATTCTTTTTCACGAATGCTCTGCGGTAAGGCGTTCCAAATAGAGGGTCCGAAATGAGAAAAGGATCTCATTCCAGCATTTTTCCGAATTCGAGGGACAACTAGTTTTGTGGAATCACTGGCCGAACGTAAGGGGCGGGTTTTGAATATCTTTCAATTAGTTCTGAAAGGTAGGAAGGGCAGTACCTTCAAGACAACGATACACTAAAACACAAGCTTTGAATTTAATTCTTTTCTCAACAGGCAGCCAATGCAGGTCATGAAGTAGAGGTCGGCAGAGTCGCACCTACGCTTCATAAATACTAGTCTGGCAGCGCTGTTTTGGACAATCTGAAGACGTTTCAGATTGTATTGCGAAACGCCAAACAACAGAGCATTACAATAATCCAATTTCGATAGTACGAGGGACACAACCAGGTGCTTGGTCACATCCTCAGATATGAACCGTCTAATGGAAGCAATCTTTTTTAGTTGGAAAAAGAGAGATCTAACCAAATTATTAACCTGATGCTCCATCGACAGTCCAGAGTCTAAGAATGTGCCAAGGTTTTTCACTTTGTCAACAATTTGAATAGAGGCATCCCCCAACTTCAAATCTGTTTCACTTTTCCACTTCCTGTTCCCCACATACAGCACCTCCGTCTTATCATCATTCAGTTTCAGTCTGTTCTCATTCATCCATTTCTTAACACTTTGGATACAATTTTTACTATTGGCTGATACTTCTTGTAAATTTCTCATATTGGAAACGCAGTACAATTGCGTATCATCAGCGTATTGATGGTAAGACAGACCAAAACTTCTGATGATTTTAGACAGAGGGCCGACGTACAAAACAAAAAGAACGGGTCCAAGTACTGAACCCTGGGGAACCCCACAATCAAGAAAGATTTCCTCCGATCTATATTCATCCACCGTAATAATCTGTTTACGATTAAACAAATATGACCTAAACCAATCAAGCGCTGCACCAGACACGCCATAAGTAATTTCAAGACGTTTGAGAAAGATTGTGATCAATAGTATCAAAAGCAGACGATAGGTCAAGCAAATTCAGCAAAGAACATGAACCATTGTCTATAACAGAGAGGAGATCATTAACAACCCTAACAAGTGCGGTTTCCGTCGAATGATGTTGCCTATAAGCAGACTGAAATTTTTCTTCAAGACAATTATTTTTAAGATGAGACAGTAATTGTTTCAAAACAAGCTTTTCTAAGATCTTAGAGAGAAAAGGAAGATTAGAGACAGGGCGATAGTTTTTTAAGTTCTCTTTATCGAGATCAGGTTTTTTCAAAAGGGGTTTGACATGAGCAACTTTGTAAATGTCTGGTACAGCACCTGACTGCAACGAATTATTAACAATACATGTAAATGGTGTTAAAATTACATCAATGCATTTTTTTAAAATGGCAGTATTTAAGGGGTCTAAATCACAACTTTTAGTTGGAGACGACATAATGCAATCACGTAAGTCAGCTTCAGTAATCTTTGAAAAATGTGTTAACGAATCACCATGAAACTTGTCAAATGTTGTAGGGATCGATTCAGACGAGAGTTCCTTCCTGATGGTATCCGTTTTTTCTTTAAAATATTGACCAAAGCGAGTTGGTAGATATGCACGATCGATTAAAGATGGGAGAGCTGGTTGCGTCTGTTGTCCCAGCAGTTCCTTGGTCAAGGCAAAGAATTGTCTCGAACGTCCCACGTTTTTGAGGCTTTCTTCATAGAATTTCTTTTTGGCCCTGAAATTGACGGCTTTTGCATCATTTCTAGCCGCGATGTATCGCTTCTTATCGACAGCATCTCTGGACTTGAGCCATTTTCTTTCTGCCCGCCTCCTGGCTAATCCATTCAATTTTATTTCGGTATTATACCAGGGTGCTTGACGTCTCACTTTTACTGCTCTAGTTGTTAAGGGAGCAGTAGTAGTAGTAGTAGTAGTAGTAGTAGTAGTAGTAGTAGTAGTAGTAGTAGTAGTAGTAGTAGTAGTAGTAGTAGTAGTAGTAGTAGTAGTAGTAGTAGTAGTAGTAGTTGTAGTAGTAGTGGTTGTTGTTGTTGTTGTAGTAGTTGTAGTAGTAGTAGTAGTAGTAGTAGTAGTAGTAGTAGTAGTAGTAGTAGTAGTAGTAGTAGTAGTTGTAGTAGTAGTAGTAGTAGTAGTAGTAGTAGTAGTAGTAGTAGTAGTAGTAGTAGTAGTAGTAGTAGTTGTTGTAGTAGTAGTAGTAGTAGTAGTAGTAGTAGTAGTAGTAGTAGTAGTAGTAGTAGTAGTAGTGTGGTTGTTGTTGTTGTAGTAGTTGTAGTAGTAGTAGTAGTAGTAGTAGTAGTAGTAGTAGTAGTAGTAGTAGTAGTAGTAGTAGTAGTTGTAGTAGTAGCTGTAGTTAGTAGTAGTAGTAGTAGTAGTAGTAGTAGTAGTAGTAGTAGTAGTAGTAGTAGTAGTAGTTGTTGTTGTTGTAGTAGTAGTAGTGGTAGTTGTAGTAGTAGTAGTAGTAGTAGTAGTAGTAGTAGTAGTAGTAGTAGTAGTAGTAGTAGTTAGTAGTAGTAGTTGTTGTTGTTGTAGTAGTAGTAGTGGTAGTAGTAGTAGTAGTAGTAGTTAGTAGTAGTAGTAGTAGTAGTAGTAGTAGTAGTAGTAGTAGTAGTAGTAGTGTAGTAGTAGTAGTAGTAGTAGTAGTAGTAGTAGTAGTAGTAGTAGTAGTAGTAGTAGTAGTAGTAGTATTACTAGTGGTAGTAGTAGTAGTAGTAGTAGTAGTAGTAGTAGTAGTAGTAGTTGCAGTAGTAGTTGTTGTAGTAGTAGTGGTGGTAGTTGTAGTAGTAGTAGTAGTAGTAGTAGTAGTAGTAATAGTAGTGTAGTAGTAGTAGTAGTAGTAGTAGTAGTAGTAGTAGTAGTAGTAGCAGCAGTAGTAGTAGTAGTAGTAGTAGTTAGTAGTAGTAGTAGTAGTAGTAGTAGTAGTAGTAGTAGTAGTAGTAGAAGTAATGAGTAGTAGTAGTAGTAGTAGTAGTAGTAGTAGTAGTAGTAGTTGTAGTAGTAGTAGTAGTAGTAGTAGTAGTAGTAGTAGTAGTAGTAGTAGTAGTAGTAGTAGTAGTAGTCCTTCCGAGCCATTAGGCCCATGGAGCCGGTGTTTATCTCAGTTACGTGAAAAGGACAATAGCAATTGCTTGCTACCCTTCGGATAGGACGCTAGTCTATCGTGAAGTACTTTCCGCTAGATCTAACAGACCCATCTTCCCAGTCACTGCTGGGTGGACATGGGAGGGAGGCGGGGGTGGGGAGGATCAGAAAAATATATCTCGACTGCTCCCGGGATCGTTCTTGGTCCTTTTAAGTGTGAAGCGAGTGCTCTACCAACTGATCTATTCGGGAAAATCGTCACATTGCCATAGTCCGTTTCACCATATGGAAACTGAGGAAAACTCCGGTTTCGTGGGCCCAATGGCCTGAAGGACTACTTGATGGTATTCTCTTGGACTCTTCATCTGTTGCTTTCTTGAACCAATTACCCCCTTGGCCTAACTATAGGGAATAAGATTAGCGGAAGAGTAGCGTCCCTTGATTTGACGTCACCTTACACAAAGAGAACGTCAATTTGGTTGGTTTTGAAGTGTCTCAAGCCGCTTTCACCGGAAGCGAGGACGAGAGACGCATGCGCACAACCAACATGACGTTCTCTCTCTCATAACTTTTCCGCCGGTGACGTCACAGACTATGGGTGACGTCGAATCAAGGGACGCTACTCTTCCACTAATCTCATTCCCTATTTGGAGTTCTTTATTTTTTTTTTTTAATTGTGTGACTATCCCATTGTCTTCCTTATTTTATTGGCGTTACTATGACCTTAAACCCCCTCCTAACCGCCCATAGGAAAATCGTCATATTCATCACGATGCAGCCAACATTTTTTCATTCTAATTTCTTTTGTACATCATAATATTTGAACAAAAATGTTTGCTATAGTTAAAGTATGTTAACACTGTGTTGAAGAGCCCCTTAAGCAAAAAAAAAAGATGTGTACCTATAGGAAGAACTAACAGCTTTTGTGTTTGAGTGGAATAGATATATTTTTGTATAGATAGTATGCGCTTGGCTAAGAAGCCCATAACATTGCCATCCGGAAGTATAACGGATCGACACACAAAACTCTGTGTGTCCATGAACGTTTATAGTAGGTTAATACAGATCAGCGAGCATTACTCATAAAGGCGGATGGCAAAATAAAACAATAACAAAGACCTGAGTGACGTTATCTTCGAACTATCTATAGGTTGGGTGTGAAGTTTTGAGGGTAATCCGGAAATGGCAGGTATGGAGAAGATTAATGTGTTGCAAACGCCATAAAACAATTAAAAACATTAAAAACAAAAGCATAACTATAGGGAATGAGATTGCGGAAGAGTAGCGTCCCTTGATTGGACGTCTCCCATAGTCTGTGACTTCACCGGCGGAAAAGTTCTTAGAGACAGAACGTCATGTTGGTTGTGCGCATGCGTCTCTCGTCCTCGCGCTCAACCAACATGACGTTCTCTCTCTAATAACTTTTCCGCCGGTGACGTCACAGCAGACTATGGGTGACGTCCAATCAAGGGACGCTACTCTTCAGCTAATCTCATTCCCTATTAGAAAACAGTAAACCCCAAGGATGGTTTACTAGTCCCGTATGTATCAATTCTGTAACAATTACTCTAGCCACTGATCAAGGGAGTGTATCACGTCTCAAACGCATTCTCTCAATAATAATAATAATAATAATAATAATAATAAAATAATAATAATAATAATAATAATAATAATAATAATAATAATAATAATAATAATAATAATATCATCTCCGATAATATTATCAACAGGAGACGTTCGACGACGGCTATAGAGTCAATTCTGTGGAGATAGACGCGCCCGGGGACCAGTACATAACTAAGTTTAGAAAGAAAATAGTCCATGACTTCAATACAGGTAAGTATCGAGTATTAATAAGTAATCGATACTTATTAGTCAAATATTGTCACCCATCGTCTCAAAACGGAGCGGCTCTGTTGTCTTGTAGTTAGTGTGACACTTGCTTTCGGATCGAAAGGTTCGATCTGGGTTCGAGCCTCGCTCTGCGCATAGGAGACGTATGACGAGGGCTATAAAGTCTTTTCGATGGAGATAGAGGCGCCCGGAAACCAGTTGATAAAAATATAAGTATCGTATTTCGTTACGTAATCGATACTGAGTCAAATGTCATCCAACGTCTCAACCGGTATTAAATAAATACAAATTTCCGTTATTCGTCCCTTGGGGAATTTTGTCTTTAGGGTCTATTCCAAGGGAAGACTGGACTATCCCAGGCGTCAACCGCAATGCAGCACCGGCGCAAAGTAAGCTAGGGCGAGGTGACTTGCTCAAGGCCACAAAGCGCAGCGGCAGGTGATCGAACTCGGCACCTATTCAGGTACGAAGCAAAGACCGTACCGCTGAGCCACTCTGCCCCCCATGCCAGGATATCTTTAACTCTCTCCTTACCGATCATTTTCTGTATTTTCCCAAAAATGGCAGACTTAGTCGGGTTTGTCTTTTTTACGAAACCCGCCGAAACCTGCCGAAACCCCCCGAAATCCGACCAAACCCGACAAAACCAGACAAAGCTATGGGAAGTAGGTAGCAGTGGAGAGTGAACCTGGAATTCAAGGAAGTGTACACCATTGGGGACTGAACCTGGGACTGGGTTTCGGCGGGTTTCGTAAAAAAGAATTAGTGCTTTTTTACGAAACCCGCCGAAGCCAGCCGAGACCCGACAATATCCAGAAAAGTTATGGGAAGTGTGCGCCAGTCGGGAGTGAACCTGAGACTATGGCTACCGGCGGGTTTCGGCGGGTTTCGTAAAAAAAGATACACCGCTCCTTACCGATCATTTTCAGTATTTTCCCAAAAATAGCAGACTTACTCAGAATAAAAATTGATTTTTTAAACTGAAACAATCTCTTTACCAAACATCTTTATGTTCTTATTAATCAAACAAAGAACATTGTGATGTACTGTATTATAAAACTGAATAAGAAAAATTTATAATTGTGTCGTGACAAATTGTAACGATTTTGCTGTAGGTGGTAAGGAGAGCGTAAAACCCAAATTGTATCTTAAGGAATAAAGTGATAGAAAATGCTAATTATTTAGGGTTTTTTGCAGGACAAGAAATTGTATTTATTCACCACAATGTAATAATGAAAATTTGTTTTAAAATTTCATATTTGTGACCCTCCGTCTCAAAACAGTATAATGTCGGGATGATTCAGACCCCAAAAAGTGAATTTAGAGATAGAATGATGAGAAATTGGACTTAAGAAGATTTTGCAATGCAAGAAATAGTCTTTATACTCCACCATAACGTACAGAAATTAAACCCAAGTTGGATATTGGTGGCTATGAATTCAATTTCCCTTACCGAGTGGACTCCAACATAATACCGCTTTGTTACAATGGGTCACATTTGTATCTATAAACTTAATTTCCCTTGCCTAGGCGTATGTACGACTTTGTTTTCGTGTGGTATGACACTCGCTATCGGATCAGAAGGTCCTAGGTTCGAGCCTCGCTCGGCGCATAGTTGAGTCATTGGAACAGGCTCTTTACTCACATTCTCTCACCGTATTCAGGTGTAAAATGAGTACCTGGCCGTTAACAGCGTTGTCTCTGTCCAAAAAAGATTTGTAATATCGCCTAGCAGGCGGCATGTCTCGTTCTACTTTTTAAATGTAGCTGTTGGTCAGGGACCCTTTGTAAAGCGCTTTGCGCAAGTTTAGTGGATATTTAAAAATTATAAATTATTCCCTTCCGCCACGACATCATAAGATGTTGCCTAGGCATTCCACCAAGGAATATAGATAATTCATCAAACAAGATGTCTGATGTCAACAGGAATCACCCATGTTGTCCAAGTGAGTGAATTGGGAGTTAATAATCTTACCCAAGGAAAAAAAACGGAAGTGCCTGAAGCGGGGCACGTACCCGGGACTTTCCGGGTCACCGTGCGATGCCTAAACCACTCGGCCACTTCACCCCCTAGTGAATATTGCGCTATATAATAGGTCAAATGTATGGAAGAAGTATGAAGAAGTATGGAAAAGAACACAGCAGAAACCAGTGGAGAGGAATTAGGAAGAAGACGATGGAGGTGGATTGGACACACGCTTAGAAAGAATGACTCCACTATAACAAAGAAAGTATTCGACTGGAACCCCCAGGGCAGAAGATCGAGGGGAAGGCCACGAGGAACATGGAGAAGAATTAAAGAAGCTGATATATAGAGAAGTGGTAAGACCTGGAATGAGATTTTAAAAAATAGTTAGCTCGGGATAGAGAAGGATGAAAACTTTGTCTGTGGCCTCTACCCTGACCCAGGGTGAAAAAGGCAATGATGATGTTGATGATAGAGAAGGATGGAAACTGTTTGTCTGTGGCCTATACCCTGACCCAGGGTGAAAAAGGCAATGATGATGTTGATGATAATAGGTCAAGTTTGTATTTTTTTTTATATCCACCTCTGTCCCCAATAACAAACCGTAGCCCGTTCCTCCATGGAGCGGATATATAACGTTGTACAATCCTTTGAGGGTGATTGATATATAACGTTGTACAATCCTTTGAGGTAGATTGATATATAACGTTGTACAATCCTTTGAGGGTGATTGATATATAAAGTTGTACAATCCTTTGAGGGTGATTGATATATAACGTTGTACAATCCTTTGAGTGTGATTGATATATCACGTTGTACAATCCTTTGAGGGTGATTGTTCCATTCCTCAGTCGATACATCAGAAAAGGTGTCAGGGGGGCAGCGTGGCTCAGGGAAGGGAGATAAGACTTGTATTCTATCAGAAAGGGAGATAAGACTTGTATTCTATCAGGGAAGGAGATAAGACTTGTATTCTACCAAGGAAGGGAGATAAGACTTGTATTCTATCAGGGAAGAGAGATAAGACTTGAATTCTATCAGGGAAGGGAAATAAGACTTGTATTCTATCATGGAAGGGAGATAAGACTTGTATTCTATCAGGGAAGGAGATAAGACTTGTATTCTATCAGGGAAGAGAGATAAGACTTGTACTCTATCAGGGAAGGGATAAGACTTGTATTCTATCAGGGAAGAGAGATACGACTTGTATTCTATCAGGGAAGGGAAATATGACTTGTATTCTACCAGGGAAGGGAGATAAGACTTGTATTCTATCAGGGAAGGGAGATAAGACTTGTATTCTATCAGGGAAGGAAGATAAGACTTTTATTATACCAGGGAAGGGAGATACGACTTGTATTCTATCAGGGAAGGGAGATAAGACTTGTATTCTATCGGGAAGTGAGATACGACTTGTATTCTATCAGGAAGGGAGATAAGACTTGTACTCTATCAGGAAGGGAGATAAGACTTTTATTCTATCGGGGAAGGGAAATAAGACTGTATTCTATCAGGAAGGGAGATACGACTTGTATTCTATCAGGGAAGGGAGATACGACTTGTATTCTATCAAGGAAGGGAGATAAGACTTGTATTCTAACAGGGAAGGAAGATAAGAGACTTGAAATGGTCGTGTGTTTTTGCTTCGTACCCGAAAAGTGCCGAGTTCGATCACCAGCCGCTGCGCTGTGCTGTGTGGCCTTGAGCAAATCACCTCCCTCGCCCTAGCTGAATTGCGGCGCTGCACTGCGGTTGATGCCTGGGTTGTTCCAGTCTTCCCTTGGAATAGACCCTACAGACAAATTTCCCCTATGGGATGAATAAAGGATTTTATTTTATTTTGCTAAGTAAATGTTAGGGCGCTTTTTATTTTTGAGTAAAATCATAGAACTAAGTTGGTCTTCGTCTTAATGTTTACAACGGTATGGAAAATATAGAGAATATAGAAATAGATAAGAATTAAATCCTTCCAATATTATCATTGCTATCATTATAGCCATTGTTATGATTCATGTTTAGAGTGTGCCATCAAACTGTCAACAGGTAAAATCAGTGATATAAAAACTACAACTGATGATTTCCTTCCAATATTATTATTTCTATCATGATAACCATTGTTATGATTTCAGGTTTAGAGCATGTGCCTGTAATGTCAGTGATATAAAAACTACAACTGGTGATTTCCTTCCAATATTATTATTCCTATCATGATAACCATTGTTATGATTTCAGGTTTAGAGTAGTAAGCCATTATTTAGGACAACATGGGTGATTCCTGTTGACATCAGACATCATGTTTGATGGATTATCTATATTCCTTTATGTAATGCCTAGGCGACTGGACCATCAACCGCTCAACCCGTGTCTGTAATGTCATCGATATAAAAACTGCAATTGGTCATATCCTTCCACCATTATCATTGCTATCATTATAACCAT
>NW_027622006.1:0-14833 GCF_034508935.2 Berghia stephanieae | reverse complement strand
TTTTTTTTTTAAATTTTTCGAGTTTTCACAATTTATAAATCTTTAAATTTTTGCTTAAAATATTTCCTTTGGCATTTAAAAGTTTTAAAATGTTAAAAAATTTTTAAAATTTGGATTTTGAATTTTTCGATTTTTCCAGTTTTTGGGGGAAATTTTATGGGATTTTTTCAAATTTCCGAATTTTCGCAATTATGAATTTTTCAAATTTTTTGCAAAAAGAGTCGTTTTGAAGTCTTTCGATTTTTCCAATGTTGAAAAATAATATTTAGGAATTTAGATTTTTTTTTTTTTCACTTTTTTTTTCGGTGAAATTTGAGTTTTTTTTCAAATTTCCGAGTTTTAAACAGTATGACAAATCATCGAATTTTTGCTGAAAGGCCTTTTTTGGCTCTTTCAGATTTAAACTTTTTAGAAAGAAAATTTTTGGGAAATTTTCCCCAATTTTTATTTTTTCACGTTTTTTTTTTTTTTTGAGGGGGGGGGGGGGGGGGGGGGGGGGAATTTGAGGTTTTTTTAAAATTTCGAGTTTTTCCAATCTAGAAATCTTCAAATTTTTGCTTGAATAGTAAATTTTGACATTTTCAGGTTTACAATGATCAAAATTAAATTTATTTTTAAATTTTTTCGTTTTTCCACTTTTTATGTAATTTTTCGATTTTTTTAAAATTTTCCAAATTTTCGCAATTGATGAAATCTTCAATTTTTGCTTGTTAGTCACTTGGCATTTCGGGGTTTTACAAGATCAAAAAAAAAATTTTGGATTTTAAATTTTTTCGATTTTTCAAACTTTTGGTAAAAATTTGCGATTTTTTCAAATTTCCCGAATTTTCGCTTTCTGTAAAATCTTAAATTTTTGCATAAAAGAGTGATTTTAAAACGCTTTCGATTTTTTCACAATGTTGAAAAATAATAATTTGGGAGTTTAAGATTTTTGTTTTTTTCCCCTTTTTTTTTTTCGGTGAAATTTGAGATTTTTTCAAAAATTTCCGAGTTTCAAAAGTTTAAAAAAAATCATCAAATTTTTTGCATGAAAAAAACCCTTTTTGGGAGCATTTTTCGAGATTCACAATTTTAAAAAGGGAGTTTTTTTGGATTTTCCAGATTTTTTTTTTTTTTTCCCGGGTTTTTTTTTTTTTTGGGGGGGGAGGGGGGGGGAGGGGGGGGGGGGGGGGAATTTAATTTTTTTTTTAAATTTCCCGATTTTTCCCAACATTTAAAATTTTAAAAAAATTTTTTTTTGAAAATTTCCTTTTGAGAATTTTTCAGTTTTTAAAATTTTTTTAAAATTAAAATTTTTTGGGTTTTTTTCATATTTCTTTTTTTTTCCACTTTTTTTTTTTGGGGGGGGGGGGAAATTTGCGTTTTTTTTAAAATTTTCCAAATTTTGGGACAATCTGTAAAAATCTTCAATTTTTTGCTTGAAAAAGTCGATTTTAAACTTTTTTCCGATTTTTACAATGTTAAAAATTAAAAATTTTGGAAAAATTTTTTTTTTTTTTTTTTTTTCCAGTTTTTTTTGTGAAATTTAAAGGATTTTTTAAAATTTCCCGTTTTTTTCACCATTGAAAAAATCTTCAAATTTTTTGCATAAAAAGGGGTGTTTTTGAAGTCTTTCGAGTTTAAACAATTTGTAAAAAAATTTTGGGGGTTTTTCCCAATTTTTTTTTTTTTTTCAACTTTTTTTTTTTTGGGGGGGGAATTTGACGACTTTTTAAAAATTTCCGAGTTTTCAAAATTTAAAATCTTAAAATTTTTTGGGTTTGGGAAATTTGTGGGGTTTTTGACCTTTCGTTTTTTAAAATTTTTTAAAAAAAAAATTTTTTCTTTTTAATTTTTTCCCTTTTTTTAAACGTTTTTTTTTTGAAAATTTTGGGCGTTTTTTAAAATTTTTCCCAAATTTTCGAAAAAATTGATGAAACTTAAAATTTTTTGTTTGAAAAATAGTGATTTTGGGGACCCATTTTAAAAAGTTTTACAATGATCAAAAAAAAAAATTTTTTTGGTTTTTGAATTTTGGGGTTTTTTTTCCAAGTTTTATGGTGTTTTTTTTGGGGATTTTTTTCTTTTTTCCCGAATTTTCGACAATCTGATAAAATTCTTCGAATTTTTGTTTTAAAAAGGGATGATTTTAAGTCTTGGAGTTTCAAAAGGGTTGGGAAAAAAAAAATTTGGGAATTTTACAGATTTTGTTTTTTTTTACTTTTTTTTGGATTAAAATTTGACGTTTTTTTTCAAATTTCCGTGTTTCAACAGTTAAAAAAATCATCAAAATTTTTGAAAGAAAAAGGGGTCCTTTTGGGAGTTTTTTCGGATTCAAAATTTTTAAATAAAATTTTTTGGGAGTTTCCTTTTTTTTAAATTTTTTTCAGGGTTTTTTTTTTTTTTAAGGGGGGGGGGGGGGGGGGGAATTTTGGGCGTTTTTTTTCAAATTTTGAGTTTTCGAAAAATTTAAAAATCTTAAATTTTTTTTGTTTAAAATTAGTCAACTTTGAGCATTTTCAGGTTTTCCCTTTTGGATAAAAAATTTAAAAATTTTATTTTTTTAATTTTTCAATTTTTCCCCCGTTTTAGGGTAAAATTTTTTGGGCGATTTTTAAAATTTTCCAAATTTTTTCGACAATCTGTAAAAATCTTCGAATTTTTCTTAAAAGATTCGTTTTTAAAAAGTTTTCGAGTTTCACAATTTTTGAAAAATAAAAATTTAGGAGTTTCCAAAATTTTTTATTTTTTTCCCCTTTTTTTTCCGGAAAAAATTTTTGACGTTTTTTTAAAATTTTCCCGATTTTTTAACCCAGTATTATAAAATAATAAATTTTTTGATGAAAGAGTTTTTTGGAGCATTTTTTCGGGATTCCCCTTTTTAGAAAGTAAAATTTTTGGTTTTTTCCCAAATTTTTCTTTTTTTTCTTTTTTTTTTTTGGGGGGGGGGGGGGGGGGAAATTTAAACGATTTTTAAAATTTTTTCCCGGGGGTTTTCGAAAATTTATAAATCTTAAAATTTTTTGTTTTTAAAATTAGAAAAACCTTTGGCATTTTCAGATTTTTTCCAATGTTTAAAAAAATTTAAAAAATTTTGGATTTTAATTTTTTTCGTTTTTTTAAACGTTTTATGGAAAAAATTTATGAGATTTTTCAAATTTCCGAATTTTGGGAACAATCTGATAAAAATTCAAAAATTTTTTTTGATAAAAGGGAATCGATTTAAACCCGTTTTTTTCGAGTTTCACAATTTGAAAAAAAAAATTTAGGAGTTTACGATTTTTGATTTTTTTTAAATTTTTTTTTCGAAAAAATTTGACGATTTTTTAAATTTTTCCCGAGTTTTAAAACATTTATGACAAAACATGGGAATTTTGCATTAAAAAGAGCCCTTTTTGAGAAACTTTCGGTTTTCCCAATTTTTAGAAATTAGAATTTTGGAGTTTCCGATTTTTATTTTTTTTAGTTTTTTTTTTTTGAGGGGGGGGGGGGGGGGGAATTTGACGATTTTTTAAAATTTTCCCGGTTTTCGAAAATCTAGAAATCTTCATTTTTTTGCTTGAAAAAAAGTCGTTTTTGGGGCCCATCTTCAGAGTTTTAAAAAGATAAAAAATTTTTAAAATTTGGGTTTTTTGAATTTTCGTTTTCCCAAAGTTTTTTTGGTGAAAATTTTGGGCGTTTTTTTAAAATTTTTCCGAATTTTGGGGACAATCTGATAAAATTTTTTAAAATTTTTGCTTGAAATGGTTTTTTGAAGTCTTTTAAGGGGTTCCAATGTTAAAAAATAAAAATTTTGGATTTTACGATTTTTGTTTTTTTTCATTTTTTTTTTGGGTTAAATTTTTGAGATTTTTTTAAAAATTTTCCCGGAGTTTTCAAAAGTATGAAAAAAATAATCAAATTTTTTGCATAAAAGAGCCCTTTTTGGGGATCTTTCGAGATTCACAATTTTAGAAAGGGGGTTTTTTGGGTTTTCCCAGATTTTTAATTTTTTTCACTTTTTTTTTTTTTTGGAGGGGGGGGGGGGGGGGGGAATTTGACGATTTTTTAAATTTCCGAGTTTTGCAAATCTGATGAAATTTAAAATTTTTGTTGGAAATATCACTTTGGCATCTTCAGATTTTTAAAATTGATAAAAAATTTAAAAAATTTTGGGTTTTTTTAAAATTTTCAAATTTTTCCACTTTTATGGGGGGAATTTTAGGGCGTTTTTTTTAAAAATTTCCGAATTTTCGAAAATTGATAAAATCTTCAATTTTTTGCATGAAAGGGGTTTCGATTTTAAAAGCCCTTTGGGTTTCACAATGTTAAAAAACAAATTTAAATTTTAGGATTTTCCAGTTTTGGGTTTTTTTTTTAACGTTTTTTTGGGAAAAAATTTTGACTTTTTTTCAAATTTCCGAGTTTTAAACCAGTATGACAAAATAAATCAAATTTTTTGGCATGAAAGGGGTCTTTTTGAACTTCTTTCGAGTTTTAAAAAATTTTTAAAAAAAGAAATTTTTTTGGGGGTTTTCCAGATTTTTCATTTTTTTGAAGGTTTTTTTTTTTTTTGGGGGGGGGGGGGGGGGGGAATTTGACGTTTTTTTAAAATTTGATTTTTTCCAAATCAAAATTTTTTTTCCAATTTTTTGTTTTAAAATTTGTCTTTTGAGCATTTTTTCAGATTTTAAAAGGATAAAAAATTTAAAAATTTTTGGTTTTTAAAAATTTTCGATTTTTCCCCACTTTTTTATGGTGAAATTTTATTTATTTTCAAAATTTCCAAATTTTTTCGACAATCTGTTTGAATCTTCAAATTTTTGCAAAAAAAGATCGATTTTGAACGTTTTTCGAGTTTCACAATGTTGAAAAATAATAAATTTGGGAAAAGTTTAAGATTTTTGTTTTTTTTTCACTTTTTTTTTCGGGAATTTTTGACGATTTTTTTTTTTTTCCCGGTTTTCAACAGTTTGAAAAAATCATCAAATTTTTTTGTTTGAAAGGTCCGTTTTGAGCTTTTTCGAGTTTCCCCAAAATTTTTAGAAAGAAAAATTTTGGGGGTTTCCCGGGTTTTTTTTCATTTTTTTTAAAGGTTTTTTTTTTTTGGGGGGGGGGGGGGGGGGGGGGGAATTTGACGATTTTTTCTTTTTTCCCGGGATTTTTCCAAAAAATTTATAAAATTTTTAAAAATTTTTTTGCTTAAAATTAGTCATTCTTTGGAATCTTCAAAATTTTTCAATGATCAAAATTAAAATTTTGGTTTTTTGGGAATTTTTTAAATTTTTTCCATTTTTTTGGGTTTTAAAATTAGGGAACGTTTTTTTTTAAATTTTCAAATTTTCAAACCAATTGATGAAAAATTTTTTCAAATTTTTGATGAAAGAGTCTTTTTTAAAAGTTTTTCGGTTTAAAGGGTTAAAAAAATTTTAATTTGGGGTTTTTTCCAGTTTTTTTAAATTTTTTTTACTTTTTTTTTGGTGAAATTTGAATTTTTTTAAAAAATTTGATTTTTTAAACAGTAGGGAACAAAATCATCAAATTTTTTGCATAAAAGAGTCCGTTTTGTGCATCTTTCGAGTTCCCCAATTTTTTAAAAAAGTAGTTTTTTGGGTTTCCCAATTTTTTTCTTTTTTTACTTTTTTTTTTGGGGGGGGGGGGGGGGGGGGGGGGGGAGGGGGGGGGAATTTGACGTTTTTTTAAAAATTTTTCCGATTTTTTTCGACAATTTTAGGGAAATCTTCAATTTTTTTTTTTGGGAAATAGTCGCTTTGACCTTAAAAGAGTTTTCAATGATAAAAAAATTAAAAATTTTAAATTTTTTAAATTTTTTCGTTTTTCCCCGGGTTTTTATGGTTAAAATTATGGGGGTTTTTTTAAAAAATTTCCGTTTTTTTCCAAAAAAAATCTGTTTTGAAAAACCCTTGGGGAATTTTTTGGGAAAAATGAAAAAAAATTTGGATTTGAAACCCTTTTTTTTTTTTTTCGGGGGGGGGGGTTTTTCAAAATTTTGGTTTTGGAAAAATATTTAATTTTTTTAAAGGAGTTTTAAAAAAGTTAAAAAAAATTTTTTTTTTTTTTTTTCCAATTTTTTTTTTGGGGGAAATTTTTGCGATTTTTTAAAATTTTCCAAAGCTTTAAAAACCCGGGTTTTTTAGAAAAAACCCTTTTTAAAATTTTTGGAAAAGGGAAAAAAGGATTTTCCTTTTTTTATTTTTTTTTTTTGGGGAAAAATTTACTTTTTAAATTTAGAAAGTTTTTTAAAAAATTTTTGGGAAAAAGGTTTTTGAGATTTTTTTTTAAATTTTTTTTTTTTTCCCCTTTTTTTTTTTTTTGGGGGGGGGGGGGGGGGGAATTTACGTTTTTTTAAAATTTTCCGGGGTTTTGGACAATTTTATAAATTTTAAAAATTTTTTGTTTGAAATAGTCAATTTTGAGCATCTTCAGATTTTTTAATGATCAAAAATTAAAATTTTGGATTTTTAATTTTTTTCGATTTTTCCAGTTTTTGGTGAATTAGGGCCTTTTTTTTTTAAAATTTTCCCGAATTTTCGACAATTGATAAAATTTTTAAAAATTTTTTGCTTAAAAGGATTGATTTTAAAATTTCTTTCATTTTTACAATTTTGGAAAAAATTAATTTTGGGAAAGGTTTTACGATTTTTTTTTTTTTAACTTTTTTTTTTTCGGAAAAATTTGCGTTTTTTTAAAATTTTCCCGATTTTTAAACGGGTTTTACAAAATCATGGGAATTTTTGCATGAAAGGCCCCTTTTTTTTTTGGGGCTTTTTTCGAGTTTCCCCAATTTTAAAAAGAGTTTTTTGGAAATTTTTCCAGTTTTTTCTTTTTTTAATTGTTTTTTTTTTTTGAGGGGGGGGGGGGGGGGGGGTTTTTGACATTTTTTAAAATTTTTTCCCGATTTTTCGAAAATCTTTTTGAAAATCTTCAATTTTTTGTTTAAAATAGTCGATTTTGAAAAATTTCAGATTTTTTAAAATTGATAAAAAATTAAAATTTTGGTTTTTTGGGGTATTTTCTTTTTTTCCCACTTTTTTATGGTAAAATTTTGACAAATTTTTTAAAATTTTTCCCGAATTTTCGCCCAATTGATGAAACCCTTCGAATTTTTGCATGAAAGAGTCGTTTTAAAAATCGTCTTTTGGTTTTTCACAATTTGAAAAATAAAATTTTAGGGTTTACGATTTTTGTTTTTTTTTCACTTTTTTTTGGGGAAATTTGAGGGATTTTTTAAATTTTTCCGAGTTTTCAACATTTAGGGAAAAAATTCATCGTTTTTTTGAATGAAAAAAGCCCCTTTTTGGGGCATCTTTCGAGATTCACAATTTTTTAAAAAGTAGATTTTGGGTTTTCCCAGATTTTTTTTTTTTTCACGTTTTTTTTTTGGGGGGGGGGGGGGGGGGGGGAATTTTGACGTTTTTAAAATTTTTCCGAGTTTTCGCCCAATCTAAAGAAATCTTAAATTTTTTGGGGCCCCTTAAAAAATTATTTCGACTTTGGCATTTCAGAGTTTTAAAATAAATAAAAAATTTAAAATTTTTGGGATTTTAATTTTTCGTTTTTTTTCCATTTTTATGGTGAAATTATGAGTTTTTTTCCCAAAATTTCCAAAATTTTTGGGACAATCTGATAAAAATTTTCCCAATTTTTTGCATAAAAAGGTCGTTTTTAAAAGTTTTTCGAGTTTACAATGTTAAAAAATAATAATTTAGGGGTTTACATTTTTTTTGTTTTTTTTAAACTTTTTTTTTCGGTAAAATTTACAAAATTTTTTAAAAAATTTCCCGATTTTTTCAACAGTATGAAAAAATCATGAATTTTTGCATGAAAGGCCCGTTTTGGGGTTTTTTTCGAGTTCCAATTTTAGAAAGAGAATTTTGGAGTTTCCAATTTTTTCATTTTTTTCTTTTTTTTTTTTTGGGGGGGGAGGGGGGGGGGGGGGGGGGAATTTTAAAGATTTTTAAAATTTCGAGTTTTCTCCCAATTTTATTTTCAATTTTTTGCTTAAAAATGTGGGATTTTTGGATTTTAGAGTTTTACAATGATAAAAAAATTAAAATTTTGGATTTTTTAATTTTTCCCGATTTTTCCACGTTTTAGGGTGAAATTATGACGTTTTTTAAAATTTTCCGGAATTTGGGAACAATTGATGAAATTCTTCAAATTTTTGAAAGAAAGATCGGATTTTGAAAGTCTTTCGATTTTTCCAATTTGGGAAAAAAAATAATTTAGGAGTTTAAAGATTTTTGTTTTTTTTTTCACGTTTTTTTCGTAAAATTTTTACGATTTTTTCAAATTTCCCAAAGGTTTTTTTCCGTATGAAAAATTTCATCGAATTTTTGCATGAAAGATTTCCGTTTTGAGCATCTTTCGAGATTCCCAATTTTTTTAAAAAGTAGAATTTTGGATTTTCCCCGATTTTTCATTTTTTTCACGTTTTTTTTTTTGGGGGGGAGGGGGGGGGGGGGGGGGGAATTTGCGATTTTTTCAAATTTCGGGGTTTTAAACAATCTGATGAAATTTTAAATTTTTTTGGGTTTTTAAAAATAGTCGACTTTGGGCCATTTTCCCGTTTTTTAAACAATGATAAAAAATTTTAAAAATTTTTGGATTTTTTGAATTTTCAAAAATTTTTTTCCAGGGTTTTATGGTAAAATTTTTGCCCGTTTTTTTTAAATTTCCGAATTTTCGAAAAATCTGATGAATCTTCGAATTTTTGCTTTAAAAAGAGTCTTTTTGAAGTTTTCGAGTTTAAAAGGGTTGAAAAATAATTTTGGGTTTCGGGAATTTTTTTTTTTTTCACTTTTTTTTGGTGAAATTTGACGATTTTTCAAATTTTCCGGTTTTTTTAAACAGTATGACAAAATCATCAAATTTTTTGCTTTGAAAGAGTCTTTTTTTGAGATTTTTCGAGATTACAATTTTAGAAAGAGAATTTTGGTTTTTTCCCAGTTTTTTTTTTTTTTTCTTTTTTTTTTTGGGGGGGGGGAGGGGGGGGGGGGGGGGGGGAATTTGCCCGATTTTTTAAAATTTCCGGTTTTCGACAATTTAAAAAATTTTTTTTTTTTCTTGAAATGGGTAATTTGAGCTCTTCAGGGTTTTTCAATGATAAAAAATTAAAAATTTTTTTTTTTTTTAAATTTTTTGGGTTTTTCCATTTTTTATGGTGAAATTAGGGCAAATTTTTTAAAATTTTCCGAATTTTGAAATCTGATGAAATCTTCAAATTTTTGAGGAAAGAGTCGTTTTTGAAAGCCCTTTGATTTTCCCTTTTTGTTGAAAAAAAAAATTTAGGGGGTTTACAGTTTTTTTTTTTTTTACGTTTTTTTTCGGAAAAAATTTAAAGTTTTTTTAAAATTTTCCCGGTTTTTTCAACAGTATGACAAAATCATCAAATTTTTTGATGAAAGGTCCTTTTTTGAGATCTTTCGAGATTCACAATTTAAAAAGGGAGAATTTTGGAGTTTTTCCAATTTTTTTTTTTTTTTAAACTTTTTTTTTTTTGGGGGGGGGGGGGGGGGGGAATTTTGGTTTTTTTTTAAAAATTTGGGTTTTTCCGAAAATTTTAAAAAAAACCCTTAAAATTTTTGCTTAAAATTTAGTCAACTTTGAGCATTTTCAGATTTTTACAATGTTAAAAATTTAAAAATTTTTTGGGTTTTTTGAATTTTTCCCGATTTTTCCACGTTTTAGGGGGTGAAATTATAAGATTTTTTAAAATTCCCCAAATTTTTCCGACAATCTGATGAAATCCCCAATTTTTGCAGGAAAGGTCGATTTTAAAAGTTTTTTCGATTTGAACAATTTAAAAAAAAATTTTTTTGGGGAGTTTCCGGGTTTTTTGATTTTTTTTACTTTTTTTTTGGTAAAAATTTGACGATTTTTTAAAATTTTTCCGATTTTTTAAAACATTTATGAAAAAAATCTTGGGAATTTTTTGCATGAAATTTTTCCTTTTGAGATTTTTCGAGATTCAAAAATTTTTTTGAAGTAAAATTTTTGGGAAATTTTCCCCAAGATTTTCATTTTTTCACTTTTTTTTTTTTGGGGGGGAGGGGGGGGGGGAATTGGAAAATTTTTTTTGGAAATACAAATTTTTTCAAATTTTCCAAAAAAAGGTTTTTTTTTTCGACTTTTTTTTTCTTTAAATTTGAAATTTTTTCAAATTTTTGCTTGAAATAGTCAATTTTTGGGGCTTCTTCAGATTTTTAAAATTTGATAAAAAATTTTAAAATTTTTGGTTTTTTGGGAAATTTTCAAATTTTTCCCCTTTTTTATGGTGAAAATTATGAGTTTTTTTTAAAATTTCAAAATTTCGACAATCTGATAAAATTTTTTTCGAATTTTTGCATAAAAGAGTCGTTTTTTGAGTCTTTCGAGTTTCAAAAATTTGAAAAAAAAATTTTTTGGGGAAAGTTTACAGTTTTTAAATTTTTTTCCTTTTTTTTCGGTGAATTTTGGGAGGTTTTTTTCAAATTTCCGAGTTTTCAACAGTAGGGAAAAAATTTCTTCAAATTTTTTTGCATGAAAGGCCCCTTTTTGAGCACTTTCGAGTTTTCACAATTTTTTTTAAAAGTAGAATTTTGGAGTTTCCGGGATTTTTCATTTTTTTACTTTTTTTTTTTTTTTGGGGGGGGGGGGGGGGGGGGGAAATTTTGACGAATTTTTTTTTTCAAATTTCCGAGGGGTTTTCAAAAAAAATTTTTTGGGAAATTTTTTAAATTTTTCCCCCTTTTGGAAATTAGGGGGACTTTGGCAAACCAATTTTTCAAAATTTTTTAAACAAGGAAACCCAAAAATTTAAAAATTTTTGGTTTTTTTTAAAATTTTTCGATTTTTCACTTTTTTATGGTGAAATTATGACGTTTTATTTAAAATTTTTCCCAAATTTTTCGAAAATCTGATAAAACTTCGAATTTTTGCTTGAAGAGTCGATTTTGAACGTCTTCGAGTTTCACAATTTTAAAAAATTAATAATTTTAGGATTTTACAGTTTTTTAATTTTTTTCCTTTTTTTGGGGTAAAAATTTGAGGATTTTTTCAAATTTCCGGGGTTTAAAAACCCAGTATGAAAAATCATCGAATTTTTGCATAAAAGAGTCCTTTTGAGATTTTTGGGATTCAAATTTTTTAAAAAGTAGAATTTTGGAGTTTCCAGATTTTTCTTTTTTTTCACGTTTTTTTTTTATTTGAGGGGGGGGGGGGGGGGGGGGATTTGTCGATTTTTCCCAAATTTTCCCGGGATTTTTCGCCCAATCTTAAAATCTTAAAATTTTTTGCTTGAAATATTTAATTTTGAGCATCTTCAGAGTTTTACAATGACCCAAAAATTAAAATTTTGGGGTTTTTTGTTTTTTCTTTTTTTCCAAATTTTTTATGGTGAAATTTTTGGAAGTTTTTTAAAATTTTCCAAATTTTCGCCCAATCTGATAAAAATTTCAATTTTTTGGGATGAAAGGCGTTTTTAAAAGTTTTTTCGAGTTTCCCCAAATTTGAAAAAAAAAAATTAGGATTTTCCCAGATTTTTGTTTTTTTTCCGTTTTTTTTTGTGGGAAAATTTCGAAAATTTTTTAAAATTTCCCGATTTTTTAAAACGTATGAAAAAACCAATCGAATTTTTGATGAAAAGTCCTTTTGAGCATCTTTGGGAAAATTCCAATTTTTTAAAAAAAGTAGAATTTGGGATTTTCCCAAGATTTTTCATTTTTTTCACTTTTTTTTTGGGGGGGGGGGGGGGGGGGGGGGGAATTGACGATTTTTTCTTTTTTCCCGAGTTTTGGGAAAATTTGGAGGGAAAATCTTAAATTTTTTTGGGCTTGAAATTTGATTTTGGGCTTCTTCGAGTTTTACAATGATAAAAAATTTAAAAATTTTTGGTTTTTTTGGAATTTTTCGTTTTTTCCACGTTTTAGGGTTTGAAATTTGAGTTTTTTTAAAATTTAAAAATTTTTCGACAATCTGTGAAATTTTCCCTTTTTTTGAATGAAAAATTCGTTTTTAAAAGTTTTGATTTTCAAAATTGTTGAAAAAATTTAATTTTTGGGTTCCAGTTTTTTGATTTTTTTCCTTTTTTTTTCGGTAAAATTTGACGTTTTTCAAATTTCCTAGTTTTCAAAAGTATGACAAAATATCAAATTTTTGAATGAAATTTCCGTTTTGAGCCTTTTTTGGGAAAATTCCCCATTTTAAAAAAGAAAATTTGGGGGTTTTTTCCCAAAATTTTTCTTTTTTTTTTTAAATTTTTGGGGGGGGGGGAGGGGGGGGGGGGGGGGGGGAATTTGACGATTTTTCAAAATTTCCGGTTTTGACAATTTTATAAAATCTTCAAATTTTTTAAAAATGGGGTCAATTTGATTTTTTTCGGGTTTTTTAAAAATGATAAAAAAATTAAAATTTGGGATTTTTTAAAATTTTTTCGTTTTCCCCCTTTTTTATGGTGAAATTATGACGATTTTTAAAATTTTCCCGAATTTTCGACAATTGATGAAATCCAATTTTTTGCTTTGAAAGAGTCGTTTTTTTGAAAGTCTTTCGGTTTCAAATTTGAAAAAAAAATTTAGGAGTTTACAGATTTTTTTTTTTTTTTCACTTTTTTTTTCGGGGGGAAATTTTTAAAGTTTTTTTTAAAATTTTTCCGGGGTTTTCAACGTATGACAAATCATAAATTTTTGAAATGGAAAGGTAATTTTGAGATTTTCGAGATTCACAATTTAAAAAAGTAAAAATTTTGGGAAAAGTTTTTTTTTTCCAATTTTTCTTTTTTTTTCATTTTTTTTTTTTTGGGGGGGGGGGGGGGGGGGGGGTTTTTGGGACGTTTTTTTTAAATTTTCCCGGGTTTTCGAAAATCTGATGAAATCTTAATTTTTTTTTTAAAAATGGGCCCTTTTGGGAGCTTTCTTCAGAGTTTTACAATAAATCAAAAAATTAAAAATTTTTGGGATTTTTAAAATTTTTGGGATTTTTCCACGTTTTATGGTAAAATTTTTTAGTTTTTTTAAAATTTTCCCGGTTTTCGACAATCTAAAGAAATTTCCCTTTTTTTGCTTGAAATAGTCTTTTTTTGGAGATTTTTCGATTTTTAAATTTGTAAAAAAAAAATTTTGGGTTTTTTAAATTTTTGTTTTTTTTCACTTTTTTTTGGTAAAATTTGGGGCGATTTTTTAAAATTTCCAAAATTTTAAAATTGAAAAAATTTCGAAATTTTGCAGGGAAAGGGGCCTTTTTTTAAGTTCTTTCGAGTTTCAAAATGTTGAAAATAAATTTTTTGGAAATTTCCAGATTTTATTTTTTTACTTTTTTTTTTTTGGGGGGGGGGAAAATTTGAGGGTTTTTTTTAAAAAATTTCCGAGTTTTCAAAATTGAAAATTTTCAATTTTTGAAGAAAGCCCGTTTGGCATCTTCGATTTTAAAATTTTTTTAAATTTTTAAAATTTGGTTTTTTAAAATTTTTTTTTTCCCTTTTTTTTTTTTAAGGGGGGGGGGGGGGGGGGGAATTTAAAGTTTTTTTTCTTTTTCCCAAATTTTCAAACAATTGTTTAAATTTTCCCTTTTTTTTGTTGAAAAGTGATTTAAAAGCTTTCGATTTTTACAATGTAAAAATTTAAAAATTTTTTTGGATTTTTGAATTTTTTTTCCAACTTTTTTTTTGGTAAAATTTGACTTTTTTAAAATTTTTCCGGTTTTCAACGTAGGGACAAAATCATCGAATTTTTGCATGAAAGAGTCCTTTTGGCATCTTTCGAGATTCCAATTTTTTTAAAGTAAAATTTTTGGATTTTTCCCAATTTTTCATTTTTTTACTTTTTTTTTTTTTAAGGGGGGGGGGGGGGTTTGACGTTTTTTAAAAAAATTTTCCGATTTTCGCCCAATTGATGAAATCTTCTTTTTTTTCCCTTGAAATAGTCGACTTTGGCATTTTCGATTTTTAAAAATGTTTCAAAAAAAATTTTGGATTTTTAAATTTTTCGATTTTCCATTTTATGGGAAATTATGACGTTTTTTTTAAAAATTTCCGAATTTTCGACAATTGATGAAATCTTCCAATTTTTGATGAAAATTCTTTTTTAAAAGTCTTTGGTTTCACAATGTTAAAAAAAATAATTTGGAGTTTCCAGATTTTTGATTTTTTTCACTTTTTTTTCGGTAATTAGATTTTTTAAATTTCAGTTTTAACAGTTTTAAAAAAATATAATTTTTGCATGAAAGAGCCCTTTTGGCATTTTCGGATTCCAATGTTTAGAAAGTAGAATTTGGAGTTTCCCGTTATTTTTTTTTTTCACGTTTTTTTTTTTTGAGGGGGGGGGGGGGGGGGGATTTGACGATTTTTCAAATTCCGAGTTTTCGCAATTGATGAAATCTTCAATTTTTTGCTTGAAATAGTCGACTTTGAGCATCTTCAGGTTTTACAATGATCAAAAATTAAAATTTTGGATTTTTGAATTTTTCGATTTTTCCAGGGTTTTATGTGAAATTATGAAGATTTTTTCAAATTTCCGAATTTTCGACAATCTGATGAAATCTTCCAATTTTTGCATGAAAGAGTCGATTTTGAAAGTCTTTCGAGTTTCACAATGTTGAAAAAAAAATAATTTAGGAGTTTCCAGATTTTTGATTTTTTTCACGTTTTTTTTCGGTGAAATTTCAAACGATTTTTTCAAATTTCCGAGTTTTAACAGTATGACAAATCATCGAATTTTTGCATGAAAGAGTCCGTTTTGAGCATCTTTCGAGATTCCAATGTTTAGAAAGTAGAATTTTGGAGTTTCCAGATTTTTCATTTTTTTCACGTTTTTTTTTTAGGGGGGGGGGGGGGGGAATTTTACGATTTTTTCAAATTTCGAGTTTTCGACAATTGATG
>NW_027622005.1:0-14847 GCF_034508935.2 Berghia stephanieae | reverse complement strand
CCCCTACCGAAGCCCCTTTCCCCACAGGGATTAAATGTCATGGAACCCATTATCCTGCTCAAAGGTGATTACGAGCAGTTGATTATCTTTTTCCCAGTTGTTGCCTCCATATTTCCTATCCGGGACTTCCTTGGTTTGCCTCTCCTTTTTTTTTGCCAGGCTACTTTTCCCCCTCAACCTGTTTTTGGATGGTGTTTTGCTTCCAAATGGTCCATAATATTCAGTTTTTATTTTAACTTCACCAACTTTTTGGGCCTTTGTCCTGCACAATAAAACCAGAAGTTGATTTCTTTCGGGTCCCGTATGTCAAATCCCGGTACCTACATCTAAAAGGGCATCAATTTTTCTTTCTATCTCCTTCGTTATGGCCAGTTACACGGCATACAGGAAGGGCCCTTTGTGTCATTGAGCCCATTCTTTCTTTTTTGTAATATTTTTGTGGAGGAACTTTCTCTTTTTGGTTTTTTTTTGGCAATGTTGATTTTTTCTTTGATCTCTAAAAAGGTCTGCCACCTTGTGTACGGGCTGAGGTATGTATAAACCTGTATTGTTTTTTTGTTTTTTTTGTTGATGTTATAAGGGCTTTAGGGTTTTCTTCTGCTGGGGGAAATAAAATGGTTTTCGTTTTCTTATTTTAAATTTTTCGCCCCAAATATTTCTTTTTTTGTTGGTCTCATCTCCTGATTTTTGCAGGTCTCGTTCTTTTTTTGTTGCCAAAAATTTCGAAGATCTGCATATATCAGGTTATTGACTTTTTTTTTCCATTCAAAAAACATGCTGTGCACTCTGTGGTTTTGAACCCCCCCCCCCCCCCCCCCCAAATTATTTTATTTCAAAGGCCTAAATCTCCGTTGTAATAAGATTGGTCAAACTTTTTTTTGAAATATATTACAGGGAAAATTAATTTATTTTAACCAAAATTCTTGGGACCAAGTCAAGAAATTTTTATTTAAGTATAGTAGTAAATAAAGAAGAAAACCAGGGCATATCTAATTCACAGGAGCAAGGGTTATTTTTTGTTATCTACTTACTTCCTCAACCTAATAGATAAGACTGACAAAAACCCTTTCTCTGGAATTTTGATTGAGTTTGATGGAAATTCTTAATTTTTTCATTGGGGAAAAAAAAAATTTTAGCCTTACCCGGGAAAGGGTATGTAAACCTCTTTTTTTTCATTTTTAAAAATTGTCAAGGAAAAATAAATCGAAACAATTTTTTTTGATTATTGGTTGTTTTTTGGGGTTTTAAAAAAGTTTTTCAATTTTAAAATTTTGTTTTTGTTTTTTTTGTTTTTCTTTCTTGTTAATTTAATTGGCCGGGTTTTGTCCCTATCATCAGTTTTCTCTTCTTTTTAAGGGAAAGTAGATTTTTTTATTTGCTCGTGGCCGTGTCTGTGTGTAACATGTATGATTCTAAAAATGGGGGTACAGTATGTTTACTTGATTGTTTTAGATCTTTTTAATAATCAAGTCCTTTGTATTTTTACATGAAGTACAAAAGGGGGAATTGCACCCAAAAACGTTCAATGGTTTTAGTCCCTTTGGAAAAAGGTTCTTTTCTCCTTCTTCATCGTTTAGTACTGGCGTTTTCAGCATTTTTTCCCTCGAGAAGTATTCTTATATTGCCTTTCGGAGTCATGTTTTTTAATATTAAGTGTTTCTGCGCCCTTTCCCGTCAGCACAAACTTAATATGTAAAAAGGGGACATGACCCCCCTTGTAAGGCAATTTTAAAGAATACTTCTCGCGGAGAAAATGCTGAAAAACAGCCAGGTACTGGTGATGAGAAAAATGTGATTTAAAAAACCCTTTTTTCCAAGGACCTACCATTGAACTGTTGTTGGTGAAATTTTTCACCCTCTTTTGTACTTCTTTGTAAAAATATAAAAGGGGACTTGATTTTTAAAAAATTGATCTAAAAAAATTAAAATTTAAACATGATTTTTCCCCAAAGTTTTTGGGAATCTTTACATGTGTACACACGGACACTGCCACGAGAAACCCATAAAAAAATCTACTTTCCCTTCAAAAAACAGAAGAAAACTGATGTTTAGGGACCCCAACGGCCAATTATAATTAACAAGCAAGAAAAAACCCCAAACAAAAAAACAAAAACCCAAAATTTTTAAATTTAAAAAAATTTTTTTAAAACCCCAAAAAAACAACCCATTTAATGCAAAAAAGAATTGTTCGATTTTTTTTCCCTTGGGAAAATTTTTTTAAAAATGAAAATAAAGGGGTAAATTTACTTTTCCCTTTCCCGGGGTTTAAGGGGTTTAAATTTTTTAAACCCCCAAAATTTGCCCAAAAATTTTAAAAATTTCCACCCAAAAATTTATCAAAATTTCCCAAGGGGAAAGGTTGTCGTCTTTTCATATTAGGCTTTTTGAGGAAGTAAGTAGATAACAAAAAATAACCCTTTTTCTCCTGTGAATTAGATATGCCTGGTTTTCTTCTTTATTTACAAATTTATACTTAAATCAAAATGTGTCTTAAATTGGTCCCATAAATTTTGGGTTTAAAAATTTTAAAATTTAAATTTTTTCCCTGTAATTTTTTACTTAAAGAAAAAGTTGCCCCAATCTTATTACAACGGGAGATTTAGGCCATTGAAATAAAAAAATTTGGGGGGGGGGGGGGGGGGGGGGGGGGGTTAATAAAAAACAAAAGTGCACAGATGTTGTAAATGGAAAAAAAAAAGTCAAAAACCCTGATTATGCAAAATTCTTCGTTATTTTTGGGAAACCCAAACAAAAAAACGAGCCCTTTGAAAAAATTTCAGGAGATAAAGGACCAAAAATTTTTAAGTAAAAAATTATGGACGGGAAATTAATATACAAAAAACAAAAAACCAATGGGTTATTCCACCAGCAGAAAAAAACCCCTTTAAAGCCATTATAACAGTCAAAAAAAAAAGCAATAAAAAAGTCAGGTTTATACATCCCTCACCCAGTACATCAAGAAGAGGGCCCGGGGATCTTTTTGCAGAGATCAAAAAAAAGGGATAAACATTCCCAAAAAACAAACATCATGAAAATGGGGAAAGTTCCTCACTAGCAAAAATTATTATCAAAAAAAAAGAGTATAAAGGGCCCTTCAATTTTTACACATGTTGGTCCCCTTTCCTGTAGGGCTGTGTAATTTGGGCCTTAACGAAGGAGATAGAAAAAAAAAATTGATCCCTTTGAATGGGGAGTGTCCCGAGGTTTTTGGGCAGAAATGGGGACCAGAAAAGAAATCAAAACATTCTGGTTGTTTTTGATGCAGGACAAATTTCCGGGAAAAAGGTTGGCTAAATTTTTTAAAATGAGAAAACTAAAATTTTATGGACCATTCGGAAGCAAAACCCACCCAAAAAATTCAGTGTTTGGGGGAAAAAGTAGCTGGAAAAAAGGACGAGGAAAACCCAAGGGAAAGTCCGGGAAATAGGAAATAGGGAGGCAACAACTGGCAAAAAGATAATAAACCCTGCTCGTAATCACCTTTGAGCAGGACTAATGGGTTCCTTGACATTCAATCCCTGTAGGGGGGAAGGAAAATTTTGGGTAGGTAAGAAAACTACAAAATATTTGGTTCAAATGGAAGAGAGATTTACTGCTTTTTGTAAAAAATTTTATCTTCATTATTTTCCCTCAAAAATTTAAAAATTTAAAGAAAAAAGAAAAACAGGGGAAAACAATTTTGACCAAAAAAAAGGTTTCTGAAAAAATTATTAAATTTATGGGTTTTAAGTGGTAGGTCTGCGTTTACATTAAAAAAAATCTCCCCAAAAACGTTTTAAAAAAATCTTATGGTGTTTGCATCAGGGGAAAGTTGGGGGCCTTTTTTTTTTTCCCCTGATAACAGCGAAAGTAAAATTTTAGGGTAATCAATTTCCCTGAACACCCACTGGTGGGTTTTAAATTCCCATGACGCCTCTCACCACACCCCCTTCCCCCCACGGAAAAACTAAAGAAATTAATTTTTGCAACATTTTATAAATTTTTGGGCCCCAAAAGAACCCCCCCCCCCCCCAAAAAAATTAAATAAAAATTTCCTGGCACCCCCGGGGAAAACTTAAACCCCCTGAATAGCAAAAAACTTTCCCCTTTTTTTTTAAAAAAATCGAAAAAGTTTTATCAAAAATAAAAAAAAGTTTTGAGTAAAATAAAAAAAATAAAAAAGAACCAAAACCCAATATTTCACAATTATTTAAAAGGATTTAAAATATCTCCCATTACCATTGAAAATGGATTTTTTTAGGAGCCCAAAAATTTAAAAATAGACCAAAAAATATAAAGAAACCCCAAATATTTTTTTAAAAATTTATAAAAAAAAAATTTTAAAAATGGGGCCCAGACAAGCATCATTTGTGTTTTCCAGCTTTTTCGTTTAGGACCCCATTATAAATTGCCCCAAATGTACTTATGAAAGGGAAACTTTTTTAAATACCTCAAAAAAAAAATTGTAGGTGTAATGAAAAGAAATTCTCTTATAAAATCGGGCCCTTTTAATGTTTGCCTTTTTAAAAAAAGTCATAAAAAAAAACATTATGCATGATTTCCCGATCTTTAAAAGGGGATTGGAGATGGGTCTCAACGGGGGAAAAAAAAAAAAATTTTGGAAGAGACGGGCGAGTGGGAAAACCCTTGGGAAAAAAACCCCCCCAGCGGGCCCCGGTTTTAAAACATTTCCTTTTTTTTCCTTTTTGCAAAAAGCTTTTAAAAATATCAACATTGTATTTTTTTGGAAAACCCCACTTTAAATTTTTTTTTGTTTTTTTGCCAATTTTTTAAATTTGTCGGGCCCTTTGCCCAAAAAAAAATTGTATGCTAAAAAAGATAATTTAACCAAATTTCTTTTGGGTTTATTTTTTAAGTAAACAAAAAAAGCGGGAGGGATTCAAAACCTTTCCCAAAATTCTTCCCCCTAAAATTCATAAAATCACCAAAACTTCTATAAAACCCACTGTCAAAAGATGTTTTGTAAAGAGTTATATATTGATAAAAAATTTAAATTTATAGAAAAAAAATTTGAACATGGTCAATTTTTACATGTTTTTTTAAAGTAGAATAGACTAAATATAGTTTTTTAAAGTGGGCGAACTCCAATATAAAAAATTTTTGATCTTTTAAAACTTTTTTTCATTTGTTGGTTTTCCATTTTAATCAGTTTTTTAATCCCAACACAAGGCGGTAGGTAAATTTTTTAAAAAAAAAAAACCCAAAAGCATGAGAAAAAATTTATCAACAAAAAGGGGCATAGACAGGAAGAAAATTTTTACTATATAAGTTTTAAGTATAAGGATTTGATACAAATGAAATTATTTTTCACCTTCTATAAGGGGTTTTTGCTTGCAGGTGGTGAGCCCAAACGAATGGGGGAAAGAGAAAAAAATTTAAACAAAAAACAAATTTTTTTTTTTTTTCTTATTTATATTTGGCTGCCAATCCATGATGACAAAAAACCCAAAAAAAAATGGACTTTTTTTTAAAAAAAAAAAACCCCCAAAAACCCAATTATTTAATTTTTTAATTCATTCAACAACCCCAATTGAAAATGGGGTTTGGTGGTTGTAGTAGCATTTGGTATTTATTCATGATGGGGTGGTGGTTGTAGTTAGGGGATGATTTTATTGTGGTTGTTGTATTTGCAAGGGGACCCGGGATGATGTGGTGGTGGTTTTGTGTGGTTGTATTTGGGTTTGGTGGTTGTGAGTGATGTGTGGTGATGGTGGTTGTATGGGTTAGGGGTCCCAAAGATGAGGTGGTGGGGGGGTGGTTGTTGTAATCGTGATAGTGATGTTTTGGTTGGGGGTGGTGGTTTAGTAGTAGTGGTAGGGGGTTGTTGTTCTTTTTTAGTGGGAGTGGTAAATGATGAGTTGTTGATGTGTGTGGGGGTTTTGTACTAGTGTGGTAGTGATGATTTGGGGGGGGTTTTTTTGCTGTATTTGTGGTAATGTTGATGTTGTTTGGGGGTGGTGGTGGTTGTTGCAAAAGTAGGGGGTGTGGTAGTAGCTGTAGTATTTGTAGTAGTATTTGTATTTTAGTATTTAGTAGAAAGTAGTATTTGTAGTAGTGTATTTAGTGAAATATTTGGGTTTTTAGTTTTTGAAATTTAGTAGAAAGTGGTAGTGATGATGCGTTTGTGAGGTTGTAGTAGAAGTGGTTTTATGTTTGTGGGGGTAAATTGTTGTAAGGAGTAGTGGAAATGATGATGTGGTGGGGGTTTGTTTGTTGAAGTAGTAGTGGTTTAGTGAGGGTTGATAATGATGTGATGATGATTTTGGGTGGGGGTTTGGGAGTAGTCGTGGGGGAGTAAATATGGTGGTGGTGGTTGTAATAGTAGTGGTGGGAAATGTGTGGTGGGGGGTTTGGTAGTGATGTGATTTTTGTGGTGGTGGTTTTTTGTAGTAGGGGCCGAGAGAGGGGGGAAAACTTTTGGATGTGTAGTGGTAGTGTTAAAAAGGTAGTGGGGTTGTTTTTAGTTGTGGTAGTGTGGTGATTTTGGTGGTTTTGTAGTGGGTAGTAGTGGGGGTTTTGTACTTTTAAAAGTGATGATAAATTTGGGGGTGGTAGTTTTAATAGTTGGGGGTAGTGTTTGAGGATGGGTGGTAGAGGGGGAGGGGGGGGGGGGGTTTTTCCTTTGGGGAGCAAAAGGGACCCATCGGAATTTGACAGAAGTTACCCGAAACCCCGGGGAATTTGAGGGGTTTTTTTGCAGAAAAAAATTTAAAAAGTTCCTTTTTTTCTTTTAAAGGGAAAAAACTTTACAATTGCGTTTTTATTTTTGGGAAATTTTTTCTTTTTGGGGTTCTCCCCCAATATAATTCTGAAATAATAAAAAAACCATTTTAAAAAAAATGTTGGCCCCGATTTCAAAATAATCAGTAAATTAAAGGGGGAAAAACCCTAAATTGTCAAAAAGTCACAAAAATGGGTTTTTGTAAATTTGGGAAAGTTCAGTTTTAAAGGTTTTTTTTGAAAAGGGTTTTGTCTTTTTTTAAAAATTTTCGCTTTTTGAAGAAAACTTTGAAAGGCTAAAAAAAAATCAAAAAAAATTCCCAAATGCTTGTTTGTTTTTTGGGGGGTTTTGGGTTGGGTCCAAAAATTGTAGAAAACCCCCCCTTTTTTTAGGGTTTTTAAAAAGAGGTGGGACACAGTTTAAAATTTTTTCCTCCCATTTTTCAACTATTTGATTTTGGATATACTACTTTTACTTGCTTCTTTTTTTTTTTTTTTTTTTTTGGGTTTGGAAAAGCCTGTAAGTTTTTAGGGAACAACTCTATAATTATTTACCCCGGGTAAAAACTGGTGAAAGCAAAATTAAAAAATTTTTTCATAATGTGGTAAAAAATCTTTAAAAGGTTTGTTTTTTTTTTTTAAAATTTATTTTGGTTGTCAAATTTTTTTTTTTAAAAAAACAATTTTTTGGGGAAAAAATTTTGTATAGGAATGAGAGCAGAAGCAGGAATTTCCGAAAAAAATGGAAGAAGCTGGCAAGTTTTGTAAACATAACAGAGGGGAAAGGAAAGGTCCTTTTCAGGGACTCCCTTTGATTTGTGGTAGAAAAATTTAGAAAAAAAAGGTGGGAAAAACAGATTCATAAAAAAGTTTTTTTTTTAAAGAAGGAAAAAGAAAAGAAAATATAGTTTATCAATGTGAAAAGTTTTTTTATTGGTACCCCCAAAATGGTAGTCGTGGTGGTAGTGGTTGATGTTGTAACAGTTTTTTTTCCACACGGGCCCCAACCCCCCTCTACATCAGTGACTGTCTTGTGTTTAATTTCGCTCATGTAACAAATTTTAAGCACAAAACTTCATTTTTGCTTTCTGCCTTTATTTTCCTGGTTGGCATGGGATGTTTATGTTTAGAAGATGCGAAGAGACAACGATGATGAAAACGATGAGGATAACAGGACACAGATGTGGGAAAAACGGAATAAACTAAAAGGGAAAAGGGGTTTTTACAGGTGACAGATTTTACGATGTGCCCCGTGAGGGTTGGTTTAAAGGGGGATAGATGGGTGGAAATCAAAAATGCTTATAACCCGTCAGGGCTCATAAGGTCACTTTTTACAATGAAATTTCTATCAAAAGGGAAAATGCTAAACACTACCGGAAAATCATCTTTAGAGTTTTAAAAATTTTTTCTTTCTCTTACAACTGGGGAAAATCGTAAACCCCGTTTTTTTCTTTTCTTTTTTTATAGCCAAAACCGGATTAGATTTTGGGCACCCCTTTTAACTTTGTAGGTATTCCCTTGACTTTTGGAAACGACAGAAGAAAGAATTTTGGGGGTTATCGGTTTTTTTTACTTTTTTAGCTTGGTTTTAAAAACAAATTTCAAAGCTTCTTCCCCTTCAGGTACCCCATCGTTAAATCTGTGGGGGATACAAGTTGATTTTCTTCAAAAAGGGGCAGAATTCCCGTTACTCATGGTTTTCCCGGGTTTTCCCCAGCAGTTGATTTCTTTTTTACCAAAGGGTTTTCCCTTTTGGGAAAATTTTTGTTGGATCCCCACTAATAACCCGTAGGGCAAGTTTTTTACAAGGGTTTTTTGGGATTTCAATTTCTTTTCGTTGCTGTAAAAACCTTGTTTTTTTCAATTAAAATTTTTTTTTTTTCATCGTTGCTCTCAACAAATACTGACAAAATTTTTTTTCTGAAGTTTACAGTAGTGATGGCTTTGTAGCATCTTCCTTCAAGGAAACTGAATCCCCCTTTTTCCCCTTCTTGGGACTGTTCCCACTATGTTTTAAACTAGCATCTGGTGTGTCAATCAAATAAACCCAATTTTAACTCGATATTCTAAACTGGTTTCCCCATCAGGGGGAAACTTAAACCTCGGGAATGTCTTCAAAAAACTGGTGTATATAGGGCTCCATTTGATGTGCAGTTTATATCATTTTTACAATCAGCCTTTTCCCCCCCATCACCTGGGTGAGGAAATTTTGGGGGTTTTTCCTTTTTTTTTCTTTCATATCAAAAACCAAGAGATCCCCAGGTCGGGTTAAACAAATTTTTTTGATCTGCAGGAATAGAAATTTCCTCCCTCAGAAGTTTTGTCCCTTTTATCTCACACTTTTTTTTAAAACAGTGCTATCTTAAAAATATCATTATTTTCCCTTCCACTATTTTTAAAAAAATTGTTGCAATTGTTTTTTGACTGAATATTTACTTTTTGATTTGTTTTTTTTTAGCTTTGGTTCCCTTTTTCACTATCTACTTCTCCAGTTCTATTTTCCCACTTTAACTGCTCCCCACTTATTTACTCCTGTCAAACCCCATATTTTCATTGATTGCTTCTAAAGTATTCACTGAAGCAATAGGGGGGCCCTCCACAATCTTTAAACCCCAGGTAGGAAAAGTTCAAAAATTTTGTACCGTTTTTGGTAACAAATTTTTTTTTCCCGTCAATTGTCAAGGGGGTTTTCTTTCTTGACAATTTAATGCTATCCCGTATTTTTTTTAGGTATTTCTTCCTTTCCATTTTTTTCCCAAATTTTTTTTCAAATTTTTCGCCCCTTTTTTGGTTTTTAAATTTTTGGGCTTTTATTATCCGCTTTTTATCTTCCTCACTTGCTTTTTAAACCTCTTCAAAGGGTTTTCCCCCCTTTTAAAATGTCACAAGCTTACTTGGGCTTGGTATCATCCTCCCTTGACCCAAATGTCATCTGCGGTTTATTTTCTAAAAAAATGTTGGTTCCCCATGTGGCCCCCGGCCCCCTACAAAAAAACCCCTTCTCTTTTAAAGGGCGGGCAAAGGATGTTAATTCCTTCTTGGATTGATTTCCCCTTCCTTCTAAAAGGGGGGGAAAAATTGATTCCCTTTGTCCCATGTCGTCATATGCAAAGTGTTACTGTGGATAAAAAAATAAAAAAAAAGTATATGGAAATCACTTTTATTTTTTTTAATTCTATTTAAACCCCGGTTAAAAAGGGAAAAAGAGAGGGAGAGAGAGAGGAGAAGGAGGGGGGGGGGAGGGGAGAGAGAGAAAAGGGGAAAAGAGAAGAGACGGGGGGAGAGAGGGGAGAGAGAGGGGAGAGGGAGAGAGGAAAAGAGAGGAGAGAGAGAGGGGGGGGGGAGAAAAGAGAGGGAGAGAGGGGGGGGGGGGGGAAAGGGGGAAAGAGAGAGAGAAAGAGGGGGGGGGGGGTGGGGGGTTGGTGATGGAAAATCCCATAGAGGGCAGAAAATTTTAAGGTTTAAGGGAAAATTTTAAATTTTTATCCTCTAGTGGAGAAACACCCCAAAAATTTTTATGGGGGGGGCATAAAAAACTTTCACTAAAAAAAGGCAAATCGCCTATTCAAATTATTATATTATTTATTGTGGAAATTAACCCCCGATCCAGGGCAAATTTTTTTTGAGACATCAAAATACCAAAATCAATTGGTAATTTAAAATTTTGTAGGTTTGGGGAAAAAATGAATCTAGCCAAAAGGGGGAGCCAGATTTGGGGATTCCAATAAACAAATGAAATGACCAAATTTTGCCCTTTTTTAAATAATCAGTTGAGACAAAAAGGGGATAGGGTTTTCCCTTAATTTTAAAAAAAAAATTTAAAGTTTTTTTCGTACTCAATTTTGTTTAAAAAAAAAGTTTCGGCCCTAACCCTTTTTTTTTTTAAAGAAACAGATTTGTACAAATTTTGTTCTGCTTTTCCCAAAATGGCCCAATTTCTTTTTTAGTCTAATTTACAAAAAGGGAATCCCATTTTGTAAATTTGGGATTGGGAAATATTCAAAAACGGCCGACAAATGACTTTATTACCAGACCGATTTTGTACGTTGAGTAAAAGATTCATTTGATCTATGTTTTTTTTGCATAATAGAGTAGATTTAAAAAATGCAAATGTTGGGAGGTTTTTTAACTAGTTTTAAAAATTTAAAAAATTTGTCCTAAAAATAACAAAAATTTTGAAAATTTATACCCCTTATTCTATTTGCTATGTTAAGACAGTCAAAAATTTTCCCAAAATCCAATTTTTGAAGTGTGTTTTTACAAAAGGATATTGTTTGGGGGAAAAGTCAGCAAACCCGTTAAAAGAGAGATTCGGCCGTACAGATTTTTTTCCCATGAAAGAGGTACCCAAACCGATTTTAGGTTGGCCCTAAATTTATCAAATCGTCAAAATTAAATAAAATGTCCCTTTGAGATTAAATTTTTCAGGGTTTTAATAAATAATATATATATATATATAATTTTTATATAATTTTAAAATATATATATAATTTTTTTATATTTTTTATATATTTTATAAAAAAAATGCTTTCAAAAAAGATTTTAAAAAAAGGGGAAAATTTTTAAAAAGAATTTTTAGAAAAGAAGTTGTAGGAAAGTAAAAAAAGTTTTTTTTTGGGGGGGGGTCACAACGTAAAAAAGACCCAATTAAACCGCCCCCCCACCCAGTTCCCCCTGTTTGTTTACAATTTCTGTGTACGTTTTTTATTCGTGTGGGGAATTTTAAAAGGCCCTTTTTGAAAATCTTTGCATTTGATGTGTAAAAAAGATAGGGTTTGGGGGTGGTTTAAACATGGAGGTCCGGGGAGATCTGAAACAGCTCGAAGTTTAGCTACAAAAATTTTTGCTATTTAATCCTAATTTTTCCCACTGATGTGTCTTAGAAAATCAAAAAATAAAAACATTTATTTTTTTTTCAAAATTTAATTCAAAACATGAAATTTAATTTTTTAAAAGGGGTTTTAAAAAGCAAATTTTTTCATAAAAATCAAAAATTTGCTAGACATTCACTTCAATTTTTTCCTCGATTTTGGCTCATATTTTCGAATCGAAGCTTTCCCCAACCTTCAAGTTTTTCCCAGCCCGGGCCCCACAAATTGTTAATTGGGACATCAAAATTTGGGGAAACTCCCATTCGAAAAACCCCACAAATCAGGATGAAATTCCAAAGGAAAGGAAATTTTTTTCTTTTTAATTTACCCCCTTGGGAAAAAAAATCCCCCCTTTTTAGGGAGAATTTATCTGAGTCTGACATTCACTTTGATTGAAACTTTTTCCCAATTTTTCGTTTAAATTTCCATATGGGAAAAATTTAAAAAAGGAACAGGAAAAAACCCCCCAAAGATTAAAGACTTCACAAACAGCCATACCCAAATAATTGAGCATCATTTTGTGTACTAAGGGGCTTGGACGTGTCTTTCCCCTTTAACTTCCAAAAGGGTTAAAAAAGTCTTAACTTTTTGTCAAATTAAAAAAGGGGGTGGGGCAATGCTTTTATCCAAACTCCCGCTTGCATTAAAATTTTTTTGCCTCTTCCTCTTTAAGGGCATTAACTTGCACATAAAAGGAGTAGAGCGTGGTTAATGGTTTTTTGGGCAAAAAACCAATGGTGGGTTTGTTTTAATAAAATTTTTGAAAAACAACACATGTTCGATTGATATCCCTTGATGTTCAGCTCTAAATGCAGGGAAAGCCCTGGGGAAAAAATTTTTTTGGTGAAGAGCCCTATGGAAATTTTTGTTGTACAAAAAAAACTCTTCATCAAAAAAATATCAACTTAATTTTTAAGAAAGGTACAAATCCCCCTAGTTCCCTTTAAACCAAAACATTAAAAAAAGCAAATGCTTCATCTTTTAAAAAAACCATCAAAAGTTTTGTCATTGCATTTTTTGCCAAATTTTTGGGCCTAAATTTTCCCTTTGCGGCCCCCAAAAAAAGCGATGACAGAATAGTGACCAAAAACGCTGGCGATTTTTTTAAAACTGTCTTTCCCGGGTAAAAAAAAGGAAACCTGGGACCTTGTTGGGTGCCTAATTTTTTAGAAAAGCTCAAATGGTTTTAAAAAATTTATGGGTTTCTTTGGGAATTTTTTTTGACCCGATGAACAGGTGTTTTCAACTTCATTTTGTGCATAAACCCAAAAAAAAATTTGAATGTCTTTTTGAAAAATTTTACATGCACAACAGGGAAATTTTTTTTTAAAACAAAAGAAATGAGGCGATTTGTTTTGGGACAAAAAAAGTTTTCAAAAACCCCCAAAAAAAACCCCTTTTTTTAACATAAAACTTTTCTTTAAACACCCCCGAGAGGGAATGACTTTTAGAAAATCTCCGGAAATTTAGAAGTCCCGGTATTTTCTTTTTTTTCATTTTTCTAAATGGGCTTTGTATTTTATGTATGTTTAGTGGAAAGGATTTTTTGAAAAATAAAAATATTGGGCAATTATAAATTGGGGGAAAAGGGTCATCCCATATCAATTTTTTTTTATCCAACCCCTTGGGCGAAAAAAAAATCTTTTATTCTGTATCAGTTTGGTTTTTGAGCAAACTCTACTTCTTTAGCAGGGATGAAATCGAAAAAAAAAAATTTTGGTTGTCAAAGGGGAAAACTCCTGAGGTTTTCCCAAAAAGGCTTTAGCTAGTGGGGGGCCCTGAGTTTCAAGTACAAAAGGCAAAACTCTACAAAAAAATTTTCTTTATTTTTTGGGAAATTCCAAAAAAAGGGTTTCCCCAGCCCAGATCAAGATGAAACAGAAAAAATAATCTGAATCTGAGTATGAGACTGAGAAACTAGGTGCAAAAATTTTGTTGACAAGAAAAATGTTTTAAAGGGATTTTTGGTTGGTCCCAAAATTTTCACCCCATTTGCATCCCCATTTTTTGTGGAAAAATTAGGGGCCCTTGTTGCCTTAGGCTTAGGATTGAGCACAAAAATTTAAAAAATGTTTGAAATTTTTCTCTTTAAACCGGTTTTTATCTCGGTTCTAGTCAAGTAAGGGATAACTCAAATATTTTTGCTAAAAAAATTTCTAAAGGGGACTGAGCCTACTTATCTGTTAAAGAATTTTTGTATTTTTTGGCCTTTTTAAATTTTTAAAAAAAAAAATTTTGTCAGAGTATGGCCTTTTTTTTTTTTTCCCTTTTTATTTTTTTAAAAAAAGAAAGGGTAACGATGAGTAAGGGGCCATTTAAGTCCAGTGACTACGATTTTAAATTGCCCCAGGGAAAAACGGGTAAAAATCGAAGCCCTTTAAGGGTGCCCGTCTTTGGGCTCTCCCGTGAAAAGGTTGGGCACCTGAAAAATGACTTTTTTTCTTTATTGGGGGGGGGGGGTCGGCATAGGCTATAAAGGGGAGGAAAAGAGGGGAAAAAAAATTGCCCCTTTGGGCCCGCGTTAAAAACCCTCCCATTCCCCCTTCCTGTATTAAAAATAATGAATTCTACTGAAAAAAAGAAATAAAGATACCCGGGTTTTGGTCTTTCAAAAAATACCCTTGTATTTTACATAGGGTTTTTAAATTGTCCAAAAAATTCGCCAAAACAAATCACGTTTAGAAAAATTTTTGGGTTGTGGACGCCGCCCTAAGAAAAAGTAAACCCTCACTGGGGCTTTGGGGCGAAAAAAAGTTTTTTACCAAGTTTCCCTTTTTCGTGGTTTAAAGGCCCTTTTTTTGCTTTGCTGGTTTTTTCCGGGTGTCGGCGAGCGGGTTTAGGCCCGGGAAGGCAAGGAAAATTATTTCCCCGAAAAAAAAGATTATTTTGGCCCCGAAATAGTTCTATTTTTGTAAAGTTTATAAAAAGGATTTAAAACAAGCAGGCGGCAGGAAATGGCCCAGATTTGTCAATCCTTAGAAAGAACCCCCTTTGAGTTAATTTTATTATTTTTTTTGAAGGGATCCTTTAAAATTATCGCCTTCCCCTTTGTTCTTTTTTTAAAAAATCAGTATCATGATCAAAAATTGGGAAAGTTTCCCCCCATCCCCTTTTCCAAACCAAAAAAAAGGGGAAAATTAAAAAGTTGAAAAGTTTCCCGGGGGTCCCAAATTGTGTTTTTTAAAATTTTTAAAATGAAAAAAAAATGGGGAATTTGTCTGCATGGGAAAAATTTAAGGAAAGCTAAATTCACGAC
>NW_027622004.1:0-14842 GCF_034508935.2 Berghia stephanieae | reverse complement strand
TTTTTTTTTGAGGAGGGGGGGGGGGGGGTTTTTTGCGTTTTTTTAAAATTTCCGAGTTTTCATTAATCTGATAAAATTTTAAATTTTGTGCTTGAAATGTCGACTTTGAGCTCTTCAGATTTTTCTGATCAAAAATTAAAAATTTTGGGATTTTAAATTTTTTCGTTTTTTTCCCGTTTTATGGTAAAATTTATGAGATTTTTCAAATTTCCGAATTTTCGACAACTGAGAAATTTAAAATTTTTTGCATAAAAGATCGTTTTTTTAAAGTCTTTCGAGTTTCCAATGTTGAAAAAAATATTTTAAGATTTTTCAGATTTTGTTTTTTTTCCGTTTTTTTTCAGGAAAATTTGAGTTTTTTTCAAATTTCCGGTTTTCAACATTTTGACAAAATCATCAAATTTTTGCATGAATGTCCGTTTTGAGCATCTTTCGGATTCACAATTTTTTGAAAAGTAAAATTTGGAGTTTCCAATTTACTTTTTTCACTTTTTTTTTTTTTTTGAGGGGGGGGGGGGGGGGGTAAATTTTTGACGTTTTTAAAATTTTCCCGAGTTTCCACATTGATGAAACTTCAATTTTTTGCTTAAAATAGTCGACTTTTAGCATCTTCAGAGTTTTATAGATCAAAAATTAATTGTGGATTTTTGAATTTTTGATTTTTCCACGTTTTTGGTGAAATTATGACGATTTTTTCAAATTTCAAATTTTGACAATCTGATAAAATTTAAAATTTTTTGTGAAAGACCGTTTTTGAAGTTTTTCGAGTTTCACAATGTTGAAAAATAATAGTTTTTGGTTTACGATTTTTGATTTTTTTCACTTTTTTTTTCGGTTAAATTTGACGATTTTTTCAAATTCCGAGTTTTCAACAGTATGACAAAATCATCGAATTTTTGCATGAAAGAGTCCATTTTGAGCATCTTTCGAGATTCACAATGTTTAGAAAGTAGAATTTTGGAGTTTCCAGATTTCTACTTTTTTTCACGTTTTTTTTTTTTTTTTTGAGGGGCGAATTTGACAATTTTTTCAAAATCCGAATTTTCGAAAATCTGATGAAATCTTCGATTTTTTGCATGAAAGAGTCGATTTTGACAGTCTATCGAGTTTCACAATGTTGAAACATAATAATTTAGGAGTTTCCAGATTTTTGATTTTTTTCACGTTTTTTTTCGGTGAAATTTGACGATTTTTCAAATTTCCGAGTTTTCAACAGTATGACAAAATCATCGAATTTTTGCATGAAAGAGTCCGTTTTGAGTATCTTTCGAGATTAACAATGTTTAGAAAGTAGAATTTTGGAGTTTCCAGATTTCTACTTTTTTTCACGTTTTTTTTTTTTTTGAGGGGGGGGGGGAATTTGACAATTTTTTCAAAATCCGAATTTTCGAAAATCTGATGAAATCTTCGAAGTTTTGCATGAAAGAGTCGATTTTGAACGTCTTTCGAGTTTCACAATGTTGAAAATGATAATTTAGAAGTTTACAGATTTTTGATTTTTTTACGTTATTTTCGGTGAAATTTGACGATTTTTTCAAATTTCCGAGTTTTCAACAGTATGACAAAATCATCGAATTTTTGCAAGAAAGAGTCCGTTTTGAGCATCTGTCGAGATTCACAATGTTTAGCAAGTAGAATTTTGGAGTTTCCAAATTTTTCCTTTTTTTCACGTTTTTTTTTTTTGAGAGGGGGGGGGGGGGGAATTTGACGATTTTTTCAAATTTCCGAGTTTTCGACAATCTGATGAAATCTTCAATTTTTTGCTTGAAATAGTCGACTTTGAGCATCTTCAGAGTTTTACAATGATCAAAAATTAAAATTTTGGATTTTTGAATTTTTCGATTTTTCCACGTTTTATGGTGAAATTATGACGATTTTTTCAAATTTCCGAATTTTCGATAATCTGATGAAATTTCAAATTTTGCATGAAAGACTCGATTTTGAACGTCTTTCGAGTTTCACAATGTTGAAAAATAATAGTTTACAGATTTTTGATTTTTTTCACGTTTTTTTTCAGTGAAATTTGACGATTTTTTCAAATTTCCGAGTTTTCAACAGTATGACAAAATCATCGAATTTTTGCATGAAAGAGTCCGTTTTGAGCATCTTTCGAGATTCCCAATGTTTAGAAAGTAGAATTTTGGAGTTTCCAGATTTCTACTTTTTTTCACGTTTTTTTTTTTTTGAGGGGGGGGGGGAATTTGACGATTTTTTCAAATTTCCGAGTTTTCAACAATCTGATGAAATCTTCAATTTTTTGCTTGAAATAGTCGACTTTGAGCATCTTCATCGAGTTTTACAATGATTCAAAAAATTAAAATTTTGGATTTTTGATTTTTTCGATTTTTCCACGTTTTATGGTGAAATTTTGACGATTTTTTCAAATTTCCGAATTTTCGACAATCTGATGAAATTTCAAATTTTTGCATGAAAGACTCGATTTTGAACGTCTTTCGAGTTTCACAATGTTGAAAAATAATAGTTTAGGAGTTTACAGATTTTTGATTTTTTTCACTTTTTTTTCGGTTAAATTTGACGATTTTTTCAAATTTCCGAGTTTTCAACAGTATGACAAAATCATCGAATTTTTGCATGAAATAGTCCGTTTTGAGCATCTTTCGAGATTCACAATGTTTAGAATGTAGAATTTTGGAGTTTCCAGATTTTTTTTTTTTCACGTTTTTTTTTTTTTTTTTTGAGGGGGGTGGGGGGGGGGGGGGAATTTGACGATTTTTTCAAATTTCCGAGTTTTCGACAATCTGATGAAATCTTCAATTTTTTGCTTGAAATAGTCGACTTTGAGCATCTTCAGAATTTTACAATGATCAAAAATTAAAATGTTGGATTTTTGAATTTTTCGATTTATCCACGTTTTATGGTGAAATTTTGACGATTTTTTCAAATTTCCGAATTTTCGACAATCTGATGAAATCTTCAAATTTTTGCATGAAAGACTCGATTTTGAACGTCTTTCGAGTTTCACAATGTTGAAAAATAATAGTTTAGGAGTTTACAGATTTTTGATTTTTTTCACGTTTTTTTTCAGTGAAATTTGACGATTTTTTCAAATTTCCGAGTTTGCAACAGTATGACAAAATCATCGAATTTTTGCATTAAGGGTTCGTTTTGAGCATCTTTCGAGATTCACGATGTTTAGAAAGTAGAATTTAGGAGTTTCCAGATTGTTCCTTTTTTTTCACGTTTTTTTTTTTTTTGAGTGGGGGGGGGGGGGGGGGGGGGGGGGGGGAAATTTGACGATTTTTTCAAAATTCCGAGTTTTCGACAATGTGATGAAATCTTCAATTTTTTGCTTGAAATAGTCGACTTTGAGCATCTTCAGAGTTTTACTATGATCAAAAATTAAAATTTTGGATTTTTTGTATTTTCCGATTTTTCCACGTTTTATGTTGAAATTTTGACGATTTTTTCAAATTTCCGAATTTTCGACAATCTGATGAAATCTTCGAAGTTTTGCATGAAAGAGTCGATTTTGAACGTCTTTCGAGTTTCACAATGTTGAAAATTATAATTTAGAAGTTTACAGATTTTTGATTTTTTTCACTTTTTTTTTCGGTTAAATTTGACGATTTTTTCAAATTTCCGAGTTTTCAACAGTATGACAAAATCATCGAATTTTTGCATGAAAGAGTCCATTTTGAGCATCTTTCGAGATTCACAATGTTTAGAAAGTAGAATTTTGTAGTTTCCAGATTAATCATTTTTTTCACGTTTTTTTTTTTTGAGGGGGGGGGGGGGGGGAATTTGACGATTTTTTCAAATTTCCGAGTTTTCGACAATCTGATGAAATCTTCAATTTTTTGCTTGAAATAGTCGACTTTGAGCATTTTCAGAGTTTTAAAATGATCAAAAATTAAAATTTTGGATTTTTGAATTTTTAGATTTTTCCACGTTTTATGGTGAAATTATGACGATTTTTTCAAATTTCCGAATTTTCGACAATCTGATGAAAACTTCGAATTTTTGCATGAAAGAGTCGATTTTGAACGTCTTTCGAGTTTCACAATGTTGAAAAATAATAATTTAGGAGTTTCCAGATATTTGATTTTTTTTTACTTTTTTTTCGGTGAAATTTGACGATTTTTTCAAATTTCCGAGTTTTCAACAGTGTCATGGTCTCAAGTGAGTAAAGAGCTACTCGACTATGCATAAAGATCTATGTAGAATGAGGCCCCAGAATTTACTAGTTACTATAAATGAAAAACAATTAACGATTTGTTTACAATGAAATAAAAATAATGATGAAATTTAATTAAAAGAGATAAACAGTGATCGTGGCAGTTACAAATAGAGGTATGAATATTTTACGTAACTTATGATAATATGTCAGGTTCGTAAGTTTACGTTTCCCGGCAAGTGATGGGCTTGGATGATCTATTCCTCTGATAACAGGATTGGACTCGTAAAATTCCGCTTCCAGGCAATTGGTAAGAGGTTATAGTGTAGTACAGCGGGCTTGGGTTTGATCCTTGAAGATTATACAATCAAAGTTAAAAGCTCCGGCGTCTTAATGGTGTAGATATGATATCTACAAAGTCCCAAAAGATAAAAATCTTCCAGTATATATATAGGAATAGAGCGACTGGCCGTCCGGCATAGATTGTGGAGAGAAAGTGAGTGTAGAGTGTTAGACCTATCAGCTTTTATAATAAGTGGCTACGTGACAGAATGTAGAACGAAAAGTATTCACTAATTAGAAATTAATTCGAGGGAAGGCTATAAAAGGAAAGACGATCTAATATTAGAAGGTAAAGTTTATCTAAGCCTACCGAAATATAACTGGAGTGAGATGAATTCAGTTCTTAATAAAATAAAATTTAATAAGATAATTGTGAACAATCTTTACTGTGACACCCCCCACCCACGTTTAAAATATTATTCTTTAACCATTATAGGAAAGATAGATTTTACAAACGGAAGTAAATTTACTATCATGATACTCTAGCATTAATCCATTGTTATGATTTGTGCTACAATTAAATTATTTATTAACTAGACATGGAAATGTTTATATTAACGTAGGTATATGAATGGGCGACAATAACAATGAAAGATTGTGATTACAAATCATTGTGATGAACGACATGATGGCAATGTGATTACAAATCATTGTGATAAACAATAGTGATGGCAATGAAGCATGATTTAAGTCGATGATATGAAGGTAATTTACTAAATGAAATGAATGAAAATGTAAATGAAATATTGACATTTCAATTATTAATCATAAATGAGTGAAAATTCATAACAATAATAGATAAAGAGAAGATTTCCCAAATCATGAATGGGTATGGTATATATATCCAAACAATACTCAATGTTACATTAAGTTGGGTCATCATGTTTACAAATAAAATTATCGAAATTGTGCGTTCTGATTTGGCATAGTTTGCGAGGTAACTAACAGTATGCATGGGAGGTTAAGTTATACCCTTCTCATGTGTTTATACTAATCGAGAAAGTAGGTCGGCGTGAATATTTTCACAGCCTGGTATGTGGAGAATACTGAAAGTGTAATTTTGCAAAAATAGACTCCACCTTAGTACTCTACTATTATTCATTTTGTTATTTCTTATGTACGTGAGTGGTTTATGGTCCGTTTCGACCACAAACTCTTTTAGCAGTAGATATCTGCTGAATGTCTTTAAAGCAAAGACGATGGCTAGTCCTTCACGCTCTATTACAGAGTATCGTGATTCTCTGTCCAATAATTTTCTGCTTGCATATAAGCAAGGCATTAGAGTTCCCTCATGCTCCTGTAATAGTACACCTGTGATGCCCTTATCAGACGCGTCAGTTCTTACAACAAATTCTTTTGATATGTCGGGTAATTTAAGAATTGGTTCTGAACAGAGTAATGCCTTTAATTGGTTTAAAGCTATTCTGACACACTTCTGTCCAAACAATTTTGTTCGGTGACCCATTCTTTGTCAGATTTGTTAGCGGTTGTCGCGATGTGCGCGAAGTTGTAAATGTATTTCCTGTAAAAATTTAGGAGCCCAAGTACTTTGCGTACTTCTTTTTTTGTCTTAGGTGGTTGCAATTGTGCGATTTTTGTTTGTTTTTCTGTCTCGGGTGTCTGTGTCCCATGACCAACGGTATGATTAATCCTGCATTTGAAGCTTCGATATTAGTAAACATAGGTTGCGACACTGTGTCTCTATCAAAATACTTTTTTAGCATATTTGCATGGAATGTCTTTGTTGTGTTGTAAATTTTAATCTCGTAATTAACATTAGATTTTACTGCTGTTATTTTGAATGGTCCTTTCCATGTAGCTAAAAGTTTACTCGAGTCATGGGTAAGAGTATTAGTACTTTGTCACCAATCTCAAATTTTCTTGATTTGCTTTTGCGATCAGAGTATTCCTTGTATTTCTCTGCTTTTTTGGTGACGGATTCCTGTGCTAGCTTACACATGTCGTCTATTCTGTCTTTCAGGTTTCTTACATATTCGTAAGCAAACATAATTTCGTTATTGTCCTCCTCATTCCCTTTACAAATGTCGGCTACTATATTGATCGGGCCGCGAGGTGATCGTCCATACATCAACTCAAATGGGGAGTAGCCTGTAGATTCTTGGGGTATTTCTCTATATGCAAATAGGATTGCTGGTAAGTATCTGTCCCAATCATCTGGTTTTTCTGCTGACACTTTTCTTAACATATTCTTTAGAGTGCCATTAAATCTTTCACAAAGACCATTTGCTTGGGGGTGGTAGGGAGTTGTGAATGAGTGTTGGATTCCCATGAGTTTCATGGTTTCATGCATCATATGTGATGTAAATTGGGGTCCATTGTCCGACAGTATCTCATTTGGTATGCCTATTCTGGTAAAAATTGTCATCAATGCTTCAGCTATGTGATCCGATGTAGTTGATTTCAATGCTATCGCTTCTGGCCACCTGGTTGCGTAATCGACTAGTGTTAGTATGTGTGTATGGTTTCTATCTGATTTTGTTAAAGGGCCTATAATGTCAATTGCAACTTTTTGAAAAACTTTTTCAATAACTGGGGTTGTCTCTAATGGCAATCTCGGTATTCTGCCTTTTGCGACTCTTCTTTGGCATGTGTCACACGATTTCACATATTCTCGGACGTCTTTAGTAATTCCAGGCCATGTGAAATTCTCGGATATTCTCTTCAATGTGGAAGAGCTCCCAAGATGTCCAGAAGTTATTGAATCGTGCGCTATTCCAAGGATTTTGTTTCTGTAAATACTCGGCGTGACCAGTTGTTTAGCTATTTTGTTTCTTTTCCTATGTAACCTGAACAGAATATCTTTTTCAATGATGTATTCAACTTTTGATTTCGTCCCTTTGTTTGCGATATTGAAATATGATGTTAAAGTCGGGTCCTTTTTCTGTTCTTCAATGAACGTGTTCCTGTCAAATTGTTGTGGTTCTAGAGAAATAGTCATTGGCTTCTCTGTTGTCTTAGTCATCTTTCTTGTTTCTGCTAGACAAGCTGTTTCTTGGGTTAATGACCATTCCTTTACATCTGTTGGGTTGTCTTTAAGACCTTTTATATTGCCAACAATAACATCAGCGACGGGGTTGGGAAGTATACAGCATTCCACTATTCCTGTATAGTATGGGGTTTCTATGTACACGTTAGCTGTTTCAAAGGTTTCGACTGTGCCACTGAATGTGATGCATTGTACCGTTTTTCCAGTTTTGTCTTCGTCATTGATCAAAGATGCTTTTATTCCTACTGTACTGCATCCTGTGTCTCACAATATTTTGCAATCAGTTCCATTAGCTTTGCCTTCACAAAAAAATAGCGATCCTGATTTGTGAGTTTGTGTTAAAAGTGACATACCTTTCACGCAATACACATTTATATTTTCTCCTGACATTATTCGTGTCTGATTATTTACACTGGTTTGGAGTGATGCATTTGCAGTTTCTTTCGGATATCCCACGATTTTGTAACATTTGTCTGCTGTGTGGCCTTTCATTCCACAATATTGACATTTAATTATAGGTTTGTTGGTTTTTTATACTCAGTATTATTGTCAGTGCTATTTCTTGTTTTGTTTTGATAGGGTCGGCTATGGTCTCTATTGAACTGTTTGTTCCATGGTTTGTTACTATGATCATCTTGTTTCACTTGCGTGTTCCGAGTGATTGATCGGCTCGTTCTATTTGAGTACTGAACTTTAGGTGTACATGGACTCTGAGCAGCGGCAGCGTAGTATGGTTCCTTCAATGTTCTGCTAAGGGGTGTCAATGGATGTGCGCTGTTAAAGTTTTCTGCGTAGATTTTTAATTTGTCCAAGTTTTCTGGCTTTCTCTCTTTAAAGAATGCGACTAAATCTGGGTTGCAAGCTTGATAGATTCGATTCTTCAGCGTGAGATAGTAAAGGCCTGCAAAGTCGTCTTGTTTTACGTTTGCCAACTCAAGCCACCGATTTAGAAATTGAGTAATTCGGTTCACGAATGTATTAAAGTCTTCTCCACTTTCCGGTTTTGCAGTGTGAAACCTTTCCTGGTAACCATCTTCCGTTAATCTAAATCTTTTTAGTAGAGCGTCTTTAATTTTACCATAATCATCTGCATCTTCAGTTGTTAAGGTATAGAAAACTTTTAGCGGTTCTCCAGATAAGCAGTTAATCAAGGCTGTGGCCCATTTGCTTTCTGGCCAACGATAACCTTTAGCCTGAACTTCGAATCGGTGTAAGAAGGATTCTAGACAGTCTGAGCGTTCATCGTATGTTGGCATGCGTGGAAGTTTCACGAAAAATTCATCACTATTATTATGTTTTCTTTCATGACCGGTTTTTGTTTTTTCAATTTCCAGCATCATTTGGGTCCTTTTGGTTTCTTCTTCTGCTAAAGCTATTTGTCTTTTTAGTTCCCTTTCTTGGACTCTTTCTTCTCGTTCTTCTCTACGTATTCTTTCTTCGTGTTCTTTTTCTTCTCTACGAATTCTTTCTTCGTGTTCTTTTTCTTCTTTACGAATTCTTTCTTCATTTTCTTCTCTACGAATTCTTTCTTCATGTTCTTTTTCTTCTTTTACTTTCTCTTCGCACCATGAAAATATTCTTTCCTGGGGTATTTCTAAGTCCTTTGCGAGACTTAAGTATCTTTTATATGCTTCCATGTTGCAATAAATTAGTTACGATGTTTTATATATATTATATTGACAGGATACTGTTACTGACTGTTTTATTTATTTACACTTACTGGAATGAACTGTTCTATTTTTAGAAATCTCTCTCTCTTATTTCAACTTATTATGTATGTTGAATTTGATGCCTTTTATCGTTATATCTTATAAAGCAATGTGTCAATACAATGCGGAGTTATTATGACTTGTATCAATAACAATGTGTCAATCGCGTGTACTCTAAACTATGTTACTACGAAAAATGTATCACCAATGTGTGTGACTCGTCGTTAGTTTGTGTACAATTATTCGCAATGACGCTAATATACTAGAGTGTGATAACAATAATAGGATGCCAAAATAATCCCAAGTTATCTATCACTAAATATAACACGACGGCTAGTAGACTCCTTTTATTATTATTTAGTTTTTAAAGACTCACTTTTCAGAACATAATATATAAGTGGTTTTCGGTAACAGTAATATGCCAAAAATGCATTTAAAACAAATCACTATGCAAAACAAATCACGATGTCTATAGTTACTATGTGATGCCCAACTCATGTAAAAGAGAATAATGAAGGATATATCTACCAACTCAGTTCGTGGCTGGGACCTCTCTCTTGTTCAATGGTTGTTCAACAATTGTAATTAGGCATTGAAGAGTGTTTAACAGTGATGTCTGAAATACAAAACAATAAAATATCGTAAGATTTACAATAGTTACAAAATGTGTTCACAACACTGAGTGATTGGATGATAGGTGAATGAATCGTTATGGAATGTAAACATATTGAAAACAATTCATGAATGAGGCAAACAACAAAATGAAATGTGTGATATAATAACAAAGTGGACAAGGAATGAATGAATGAATGAAAAACTGAGTGAATAGATGAATGAATGAATGGATAACGTATGAATGAAAGAATGAAGGGAGGAATAAATGTATGAATGATTGGATAAATGAGTGAATAAACGAATGAATGGATGAATGAATGAATAAATAAATGAATGAACAATGAATGAATGAATAATTTATAAGTGAATAAATGAATGAAGGAATGAATCAATAAAATGCTATTCAATTTGAATGAAAGAATGAATGGATAAATTGCTATTCCATTTAAATGAAGAAATGAAAAAGAAAAAAAAATAATCCTGTAAATAGGGAGTTCAATTAAAATATGATCAAGTGGGGCAATTAAGAGTTTTACAATTTAAACTTTAAGGTTAGATGAAATAGATATAAGTAACTAAATAAATTCAATTCTTTATATGTGTCCCCTCCAAAATGTCATGGTCTCAAGTGAGTAAAGAGCTACTCGACTATGCATAAAGATCTATGTAGAATGAGGCCCCAGAATTTACTAGTTACTATAAATGAAAAACAATTAACGATTTGTTTACAATGAAATAAAAATAATGATGAAATTTAATTAAAAGAGATAAACAGTGATCGTGGCAGTTACAAATAGAGGTATGAATATTTTACGTAACTTATGATAATATGTCAGGTTCGTAAGTTTACGTTTCCAGGCAAGTGATGGGCTTGGATGATCTATTCCTCTGATAACAGGATTGGACTCGTAAAATTCCGCTTCCAGGCAATTGGTAAGAGGTTATAGTGTAGTACAGCGGGCTTGGGTTTGATCCTTGAAGATTATACAATCAAAGTTAAAAGCTCCGGCGTCTTAATGGTGTAGATATGATATCTACAAAGTCCCAAAAGATAAAAATCTTCCAGTATATATATAGGAATAGAGCGACTGGCCGTCCGGCATAGATTGTGGAGAGAAAGTGAGTGTAGAGTGTTAGACCTATCAGCTTTTATAATAAGTGGCTACGTGACAGAATGTAGAACGAAAAGTATTCACTAATTAGAAATTAATTCGAGGGAAGGCTATAAAAGGAAAGACGATCTAATATTAGAAGGTAAAGTTTATCTAAGCCTACCGAAATATAACTGGAGTGAGATGAATTCAGTTCTTAATAAAATAAAATTTAATAAGATAATTGTGAACAATCTTTACTGTGACAAACAGTATGACAAAATCATCGAATTTTTGCAAGAAAGAGTCCGTTTTGAGCATCTGTCGAGATTCACAATGAGAATTTTGGAGTTTCCAGATGTTTCCTTTTTTTCACGATTTTTTTTTTGAGGGGGGGGGGAATTTGACGATTTTTTCAAATTTCCGAGTTTTCGACAATCTGATGAAATCTTCAATTTTTTGCTTGAAATAGTCGACTTTGAGCATCTTCAGAGTTTTACAATGATCAAAAATTAAAATTTTGGATTTTTGAATTTTTCGATTTTTCCACGTTTTATGGTGAAATTATGACTATTTTTTCAAATTTCCGAATTTTCGACAATCTGATGAAATCTTCGAAGTTTTGCATGAAAGAGTCGATTTTGAACGTCTTTCGAGTTTCACAATGTTGAAAATTATAATTTAGAAGTTTACAGATTTTTGATTTTTTTTCACTTTTTTTTTCGGTTAAATTTGACGATTTTTTCAAATTTCCGAGTTTTCAACAGTATGACAAAATCATCGAATTTTTGCATGAAAGAGTCCGTTTTGAGCATCTTTCGAGATTCACAATGTTTAGAAAGTAGAATTTTGGAGTTTCCAGATTTCTACTTTTTTTCACGTTTTTTTTTTTTTTTGAGGGGGGAATTTGACGATTTTTTCAAAAATCCGAATTTTCGAAAATCTGATGAAATCTTCGAATTTTTGCATGAAAGAGTCGATTTTGAAAGTCTATCGAGTTTCACAATGTTGAAACATAATAATTTAGGAGTTTCCAGATTTTTGATTTTTTTCACGTTTTTTTTCGGTGAAATTTGACGATTTTTTTCACAATGTTTGAAGTAGAATTTTGGAGTTTCCAGATTTCTTTTTTTTTAGTTTTTTTTTGAGGGGGGGGGGGGGGATTTGACGATTTTTTCAAATTTCCGAGTTTTCGACAATCTGATGAAATCTTCAATTTTTTGCATGAAAGAGTCGACTTTGAATCTTCGAGTTTACAATGATCAAAATTAAAATTTAGGATTTTAGATTTTTGATTTTTTCACGTTTTTTGGTGAAATTTGACGATTTTTTCAAATTTCCGATTTTCGACAATTGATGAAAATCATCGAATTTTTGCATGAAAGCCGTTTTGAGTCTTTCGAGTTCACAATGTTTAGAATAAATTTTGGAGTTTCAGATTTTTTTTTTTCACGTTTTTTTTGGAGATTTGACGATTTTTTCAAATTTCCGAGTTTTCAAAGTTGAAAATCTTCAATTTTTGCTGAAGAGTCGTTTTGACATCTTCGAGTTTACAATGTTAAAATTAAATTTGGATTTCGATTTCGATTTTCCGTTTTTTGGGAGTAACGATTTTTTCAAATTTCCGAGTTTTCAAATTGATAAATCTTAATTTTTGCTTGAAATAGTCGATTTTGAGTCTTCAGAGTTTACAATGTCAAAAATAAAATTTTGGATTTTTGAAATTTTTCGATTTTTCACGTTTTTGGTGAAATTTGACGATATTTTCAAATTTCGAATTTTCGACAATCTGATGAAATTCAATTTTGCATGAAGTCGATTTGAACGTCTTTCGGTTTCACAATGTTGAAATATAATTAGGAGTTTAAGATTTTTGATTTTTCACTTTTTCGGTAATTTGACGATTTTAATTTCCGAGTTTCAACAGTTGACAAATCATCGAATTTTTGCATAAAGAGTCGTTTTGAGATCTTTCGAGTTCACATGTTGAAAGTGAATTTAGGAGTTTCAGATTTTTTTTTTTCACGTTTTTTTTTGGGGGGGGGGGGGGGAATTTGACGATTTTTTCAAATTCCGAGTTTTCACAGTGAAATCTTCAATTTTTGCTTGAATAGTCGTTTGAGCATCTTCGAGTTTTACAATGTAAAAATAAATTTTGGATTTTTGAATTTTCATTTTCACGTTTTTGGTGAAATTTGACGATTTTTTCAAATCCGAATTTTCAAATCTGATGAAATCTTCGCATTTTTGCATGAAAGAGTCGATTTTGACGTCTTCGAGTTTCACAATGTTGAAAATAATAATTTAGGAGTTTCAGATTTTTGATTTTTTCACGTTTTTTTTCGTGAAATTTGACGATTTTTCAAATTTCGAGTTTTCAACAGTATGACAAAATCATCGATTTTTGCAGAATTGAGTTTCAATTGTAGATTATGTTTCGTTTTCAGTTTTTTGAGAGGTTGTTTTTTTAAATTTGATTTCATTTCATTTCATACATGATTTTGATAATCTTGATTTGAATTCATTTACGTATTTGATTTGAGATTTATTTTCGTTTTTTAGGGGGGGGGGGATTACGTTTTTCAATTGATTTTAAGTAAATTATTTTTTTTTTATTGGTTTTATTAATTAAATTGATTTGAATTTTTATTTTTGGATTTACATTTTAAAGATTCAATCTATTTATTTTTTGGGGAGGTTTGTATAATTAAATTAGGATTTCATTTTTGTTATTTCATTTTATTTAATTATGATTTTTAAATTTCGATTTAGATACAATGTTTTTGTATTTAGTGTTTTCGATTTTCGAATTCATTTTGAAGTATAGATTGATTAGGTTTGTTTCATTTGTATAGATGAATTTAGGATCTTTTTTTTTTTTTCTTTTTTTTTTTTGAGTTGTTGCGGGAAAACATTGAATTGATTAAATGTGAAATTCATTTTTTGATGAATTTAGGATTTGATTTTTTCGATTTTTTTTTTTAATTGGTGTTATTTCGTTTTAAGGTTTTACAATTGTAAATTAATTTTTGAATCGATTTAATCTTCAATTTTAAAATAATTTTAACGTTGTAAATTTCGATTTTCATTTTATGGATTTGATTTTTCATTTGAGTTTACAATTGTTTAATTCAATTTGAAGTTTGATTTTCTTTTTATTTAATTATTTGGTGGGCATGTTTGAGTGGATTTTGAGTATTTTTTTTTTCAATTTCGGTTTTGAGAGGAGATTGATTTTTAGTTTTTAAGATTTCAGATTCAGAGTTTTAAATGATCAAATTTCAATTTTTGTTTTTTTTTTTCGTTTTTCTGTTTATGGTGAAAGTTGGGGATTTTTAAATTTTCGAAATTTTCACAATTGTGAAATTTCGAATTTTCAATTTTCGATTTTGAAACTTTATTTAATTTTGAAATGTATTTCGAATTTTAATTTTGATTTTTTGAATTTTATTTTCAATTTTGAATTTTTTTTTCATTCATTCATTTCGAAATTATGAAATCTTAATTTTGATAAAAGCATTTTGAAGTCTTTTGAGTTTCCAATGTAAAATAGAATTTTGATGTTTTCAGTTTATTTTTCGTTAATTTTATTTTTTAAGTTTGGGGTTTTGGGGTGAAAAATTCGAATTTTTTCAATTTCAGTTCTTTTGAAACTTTCGAATTTTTTAATTGAGAAAGTGAATTTTGGATTTTCAGATTTCTTTTTCATATTTATTTTGATTTTTGGGGTTTTTGATTTTTTCCAATGTTTTCGAAATTGTTGAAATTTGGATTTTTTGTGAAAGGTCGATTTTGACAATTGAGTTTAAATTTGAAGAAATTTTGAGTTGAGATTTTGATTTTTTACGTTTTTTTTCGTGAATTTACGATTTTCAAATATGGTTTTGAATTGACATTTATTTTTCAATTTTTGATGAAATGATTTGAATTTTTCGATTTTCAA
>NW_027622003.1:0-14856 GCF_034508935.2 Berghia stephanieae | reverse complement strand
TTGGAAATTTTGGTGAGTGCTTATTGTCTCTCTTTTAGGCTAATCTCTTTAACCTCTGACAAATGTTGAATTGTTGAGAAAAAAGATTAAAACTTCTTCCAATCTGATAAATTATCGGCTTGCTTCATAGCTGCTTTTGGTTTGGGACAAAATCTCACGGGGCTGCCTATGGTTTTTGTTTCAATCAAATTGCTCTATATGTGGTTGACTAAGAATATTATTTACTGGTTTGAGTTGACAATAATTGTGTAAATGTTGAAATAGTGGACAGGAAACTGAATTGGGTTTAAATCCAACATTTTCGTTGATCCCAAGGTATTGCGATTATCCTAAGTGGACTGTACCTGAATCTTGAACAAAAAAAACTATCATATGGTTTATGATTATAGACAGATTGGTTTTGGAATTATTTTCCGTCCCCCCTTGCCAACTCTGAGCGTTCTTGAAATTTAAAGAAAATAGCCAGAAGGTTTCGGGACTTATTTTTCTTTTTTTTTTCCAAAGGACAATAGTCATAAGGTAAATAATTTTTTAAAAATCCTTTTACAGCATAAGATGGCATGATTTTTTTTTTAAAGAGTTTAGAGAAAAACTTGCACATGATAGTCTTCAGCTTTTTTTGTTGTTTTTATTTTCTTATAGACTCCAACTCAGAGCCTGAAAGTGATGCAGAACAAAGTTCCATTTACATGATTATTTGTGGTAAGTATGTACATTAAATAAAATCATAACATTTGTATAGCGTTTATCCACAGTTGGCACCATGCTCAAAATGCTTCACATCACCATATTTTGTGGTGGACAAACACATTTGCCACAAAAGATGAGACCTGCAGTCTGTTAGGCGCAATACAATATTTCAGGACAAGGACAACACTGTTTTACACCAGTGAGATCTCTAGTTTTTTGTTGTTAAAAATTTTTCTTTGCAGTGGACTTCGCCAACAATAACACTATTTTAAACCTTCCTCGTTATATTTTGAAGTGATATTCATTGATGAGCCATTTCACATTTGAAGTCGTTTGTTTTTTATTTGACAAAATGTGAAAAATGATGCGTTTCCAGGAAAAATTAAAATAGCTTCTGTTGGGATTATACTTTTGATCTCGCATTTTGTCCAAATTCTCTTGCATCGTAATGTTTATCAACTTTTTTTTGTTAACTATATTGCAGTTGCAAGGTTAGGAAGTTCATATTGTTGCAATGACAACCGTTTATATGTCCAGAATCGTAGTGATATAAAAAATTGTTTTGTAGTTGTTGGTCCTGGTGTAGGATTTAAAGAGTTGGTTAAAAACGGTTTACTGAAACCCTGGTTGGTGTATCTATATTTATCCAAGCACAGTTGAACATATTAAATACTTAGACAATATGTCTGCCTTTCTCAACTCTTTTTTATTATACTTGCATTATTAACCAGCTAATTGTTTAGTTGGATTATTAAACAATGGCTCTTCATGTTTATTGTCAACATGAATAAATTGATTGATCTGTCATCTTTTCCACAAATATACAGGGTCCCGATTTTGTTGCTGACTCGAGTCTGATTCCTCTACGTACTCTGTGAGGTACCCAATGCTGAGTACATCATTGTCTCTGGAACTAGTGCTCATTCCCAACTCAGTCAGAGCCTCATCCACAAACTATCACAGACTGAACCTCGTTGCCAGTCTGGGACCAGGTTCAACCGAATGCTATACACTTGCAAACCAACGTGTTACGTGCAATGGTGAGTCATTTTTTTGTCATTCTTCTCCTTTGATATTTGTGGGATCAATTTTAATTTACCATTCCTTTTAAAAGAAAACTTCCACCCCTCCATGGTGCTGCATTTGTGTTATTGCATTTTTTTCTGTTTTGGCAGTGCTGCGTCGCAAATACGCTACCATTTACATAACAAGCACAAATCCAAATTTGATAGGGTGGACATCTTAGAATTGAAACCCAATGTGTGAGTGATATCAGTGAAACCAGCATAAAAATGTTCATGTTTATTTTATTGGGGTTTTTTTGTCTGTAATAGACTTAAATTGCTTGTATTGTAAGTGTTAAAATGGTTTTTTTTTTGTTACAACCATCTATATATTAAAACTGTTTCTTTGTATTTCTATGATGCTTAAGGCTTTTTTTCACAGACCAGCTGGAAAACTTAACGAGAATCAGAGTAGATAACATTTTTATTAATCTTGCAACCTAAACAGTATATGATGATTGGGAGCATTTAAAGAAAAGCACATTTTCTTTTTAATTTGTCGGTACTAAAATTATACTTTGATAATGTCTGCTGTGCTACAAACCCTTTTGACTTCCAGGTTCAATATTTTTCTTTATTCTAAAATTCTTGGGTGTCCTTTCAATGACAACTGAGATCATTAAAATTCAGCTCACAACATGATGTGTGTAGATTTGATGAAAACATATGTTCGAGTTGAGAAGCAGTGTTCACGAACTTGCTGATCGTTTTTACTAGCATTTATTTTCCTAACTTACCTGTGTCAATTAACAAAGGCAAGACTCAAATATTTTCTATCTGAACAGTGTGTTTTGTTATTGAAATATTTCCGGCATATACATGTCATATTTCATTCCACAAAATATAAATCAGGATTAAGTTGTCTGGGCATCAGCATCGTTCAGGCAGTTGGGGGGAAGTCTTTAAGGAATTAATGAAGACGATGCTCAACCGGTCTGGAGGACGTTTGATTGATGTCGGCTGTTTGTTCTGCCAGCCGGTGATGTTTTCTCACTCCCTCAATGACAAAGAAAGTCATTGTTATGACTATGAACTATAGTCTATTATTACTTTTGTTACTATATTAATTGTTACTTATTGCCGCTACTGTTATTATTATTATTATTATTATTATTATTATTATTATTATTATTATTATTATTATTATTATGATATTGCCTTCATTGCATTCTATTACTATTATTGATATAATTAATTTCTGATTGTTGTAAATAATTTATGTGAATTGAATTTTGTCGATTGGCCAAGGGCCTACAATAAACTTAAATGAAATGTTAGTCTTTGGATAGGACTTGGGTCTATTCTTGATTGCTTTTCCGCCTGGGTCGAGTGAAGCATTTGGAGTAAATTTTGTTGCTCAACGTAAAAAACATGACGCTTACCATTCCGTGATTACTGATCCCTCCAAGGGGTGGTTGGGGAAAAACCTAAAATTCTTTTGACATTCTGTCTGATTTTTCGCTGAAACAACAAAGGACAATCTATGTATTCAGATGAGACTTCAATGTGTTACTATTCCGATTTATGTTCATATTTTGATTATAATGAAGAGGGAACCCTGAAACCCAGTGAAGTGGGTGGATTGATCTATTTATTTCTATTTCAAAACAAAAATATGGCGTCTTTTCACTGGATTTGTTATGTGGCAGAGGTCTCCACAAATCTAACATAACTCTTCCAAAGGAATAGATGGTAGAAAGTATATAACAAGAAGGAATTATGACAGTTACTTGTCCAGGCCTTAAATATTTGGAATGCTATTCCTCTCTATCGCTGTCATGTAGCTGATGTGCATACGATCTGTCTATTGATTTATTTTCATAGTTCATAGCATGATGTGCTTTATTTTCTTCTTTTTTTTTCCAGAGAAATACAAAAAGCCAAGGAGACCCTGTCCATACTGTGGACAGTTGCAAACAAAACTCTCAAGGCATTTGATGAGGAAACACAAAGATGAGACAGAAGTTACAGAGGCCATGAAACAGCTGTAAAGGATAGGGATAGAACAATGGAGAATCTCAAGAAAAAAGGGCATTTTTTATTCAAACACTAGAAACAAATTCAATAGTTATGCGTGAGAGAGCACAAGGGTCACATGAAGTTGTTATGTGTGCTGGCTGTAAGGGGTTTTACTTGGACGAAGGGTTTATGAACACAAAAAGAAATGTAGTACTGAGCATGCTCTGTGTACTGGGGTTGTAAAATTTTATCCGTGGCTCCCAATGCAAGTAAAGAAATAAAGGAGAATATTCTTGACAAATTTCGGAATGATGAAGTGGGAAATTTGTGTCGATCAGACAAAGCTATATGTATTGTTAGGAACAAAATTGTGGAGTAAAAGTTCAAAGAAGGAGAGAAAAGTTATAATGAGTGATTTACGCATCTTAGGAAATTTGATTTTTAAAAACTAGGAAGAGAACAAATCAACCTTCTTTCTCTGGAGAGGACGTGGTGAAGCGTTGTAACTTTAATGAAATATCGCAAACCATTTCTGAAATGACTTTGAAAGAGGATGGGACATTGAAAGCAGGCTTGAAGCTTTCAATTGGATTTATATTGAAAAAGTTAATTAATTTCTTAAAAGGGGAATTATAATGCAAAACAAAATGGAAGAATCCGCAGAGATAGATTTGTTCAAAGCTGTCTGGATTATTAATTGGGATAGTATTTTTTTTACAGCCAGAGTTCAATGTGAAGCAAGAGAACAAATTTGAGAAAACCCAAAGAGATGCCATTAGAGAATGATATAAAGAAGCTACGGCAATTTATTACTGAAGAGATGGTCCGTATTTGTGAGGATGATTATCAATTATTTGATTCACATATGTTTGTTAGGCTTCGCAATGTCATCGTAGCTAGGCTTACAATGTTTAATGCGAGGAGAGGCGGAGAACCCGCAAGGATGTTGTTAAAAGACTGGAATGATGCAGATTCAGGTGTATGGGTTGATCCCCAGCTTGTACAACATGTCACTGATCCTCTGGAAAAAGCGTTACTTGAGAAGTATAAGCTGGCCTATCAGTCTGGAAAGGGAAGCAAGATGTTGGTCCCTGTGTTGATACCCAATGACACAATTCAGCCTTTAAGGAAACTTGCACAGGAGCGTAAAGCTGTTGATATTTCAGACAACCCATTTCTTTTTCCAAATACAGGAATATCCAAAGATCATGTAAGTGGTTACATTGCCATCAAATATGTCACTTCCTTAGTAAAGGATTTAGAGAAACCCCAGTTGTTAATAGCTGATAAATTCAGGCACCGAGCTTCGACATTATTTGCCTTACTTGATGTCCACAACACGAGAGAGATGTCTTCTATCGACATATGGGACACAGTGAATCAATCAATCAAAACATTTATCAGTGTCCACTTGCAATACGAGAAATAACAGAAGTTGGTCATTTTTTGGGTCAAATTGATAACTCAGCATCGGTCACTGGGGAAGGAAATTGTAACATTGAAACAAATGACTTTGTAGTGAATAGAGACTCAAATGCAAATTTTGGAACATCCATAGTAACAGCTGCAAATCAAGAAGAAATATTTGATGGTGAAGCAGGAGTGCCAAATCAGCTTACGTGTTCTTCAAAACAAACTGAACCCAAGAGGAATTCAAGCAAAAATCGGAGATACATGTCATGGTCAGATGAGGATACAGATAGAGTCAAGTCATATTTTAAAAACTTTGTCGAAGATGTTTCAGCACATGGTTCAAGGGGATCATTACCTAGAAAGTCTGAAATTATTCTGTTCTTAAAACACCACAGGGTATTTTCACAAAAAGGAATCCCTGAAGGTACACTAATTAGTTTGGTGAAGACAAAGATTTTTAATGAAAGAAATAAATATAGAAGGGAAAGAGCGTTTCAATCGTTGTAATGACAATCATGAATTTGATTTGTATTACATTCATTGTATTGTATAGTGTTATTGACATATTTTGGGGGTTTACAAAAACGTTTTATCTTTATATAGTACAATCTGTTCATCATTGCAATATCCTTTTTTATATTATATGAACATTCATTTGCTCAGCTTGAGAGACAAATGCTTTGTAGAACCATAGCTGTCAACGTTCTGTTAAAAAACGGATTTGTTCCGTATTTGACTTCCTGAGTCAGTAAGTGCTTATTTTTTAGTTCAAAATCCGTATTTTGTAATTTTTGACTAATTTGTGGTAAAAAAAGCCATGTGAGCCTAATGAATTATTATTATTGATCCATTATTATTACTATTACTACTACTACTATTGTTGTTATTATTATTATCATTATTATTGGTGTCCAGTGAGAGCATAATCTCCATTTGTGTAGCTCTTTAATTTGAATTATGCCTCTATCATAAATGATTTTCAACAATTAAAAAAGTTCCATTCGTTTATATGACGCCTGTATTTTACTCAAACCTTTCATAATGTATTGGAGATTTTGCATAGGATATGGATGTTAGCCTCGATATACTTTGAATATTCTAAGACAGTATTGATACTTTCACTATTTGTTACAAATATTATTTTAATTAAGAATAAAATTAAATCCACCTTTTGATTGGAAGGTATTCAATAAGAAAATCAATTGCTTATATTGATTAAAGATGACAATGATTATTTCCCTTTATTAATTTATGAAATATATAAATTTAATCCCTTTAAAACATCTTCATCTGATTTTAATTTTTTTTTTTTCAAGCAAGCTTTTGTAACGGTTTAGGTTCAAGAAAAATAAGTATACTCCATTTTTAGGTGTGTTTATCTTGTCAAAGTAAAGAAGTAGGAATTCTCTAATATTTAGAGGTGCATTTTACTATAACTACTATTATAGTATACTACTTACAGACCATTATGTTGCATGAAAGAAAACATATATGCAATCGTCTACTTTTTATCTGAACTCACCTAATTTTTACCCCAAAATGCCCTCTCAAGTGATGTACCAGGTTGGTAGTTATGCATTTCTAACCATCTTAAGTTATTTCATTTATTTTACAATTGTGCTTCTTGTGTATTGGTCCTTATCAAAGTTGAGGCAGTTGAATTCTTTCTTTATATTGTCCGTTCTGAATTTTGATCTCATTGTGGAAAGCTCCCATAGCGGGCAGGGAGGTACACACTGTGTCTTCTATCCCCTTATATCTGTTTTCCAACATGCTTTCAGTCTTTGTCTTGGAATGAGATTACTTGTTTTTTTCCTGGCCCTCGCCGGAGTCCTAGCTGGGAGGGAAGCAGTCAAATGCATATTTATTGTTTTGGGAGATGATATTTTTTTCCTTGTAAATCATCTCTCTGTTATGTATTATTACTATATTTGTTATTTTTTAATGTATAATGTAAGCATTTGAGTGTGTTCCTCTTTGTTGGATTTTGTTCTTGTGTCCGGATAAGACTTATAGGTGATCTCAAACTAAGTACATTGGTGATACGCTCTTGGAATCTACATCTGATCCCTATTTGTTCCCAGTTCCCCTATGTCTTACTTTCTCTTGGATGCTTCAACTGTAATTCTAGAACTTTTTACTATCCAATTTTCTTCCTTTTTACTGGCGCTGATATAACCTAAATGTGTTGCAAGCGCCGTAAAACCCTTAAAAACAAAACAACAATCATTGTGGAAAGTGTCATTTTAACGATTCAAATGTGCTGGTACTAAACCGATAATTGAGCAACATTTGGACTAGCCTCTGTCATCTCAAACTTGTTAGTGTTAGTAATAGTAATTAAAAAGGCTGACTTTTATATGTTGCGATTCGATGAAGGGGGGGGGGGCTTCGGCACACATCGTCCCTCATCCGGGCCAAATGAGCGTTCCTTATTTTATTTTTGAAAAGTTGGCAGCTATGTAGAACTATCTGAAAGAATCAGATATGGCAGAATAAAAAGTCTTTCTACTAACCCTAACTTAATTGGCCAATGTAGCTTTATGTTCAGCATTTTCTAGATACCTAATGTAAAATTTCACTATTCTTTTTATGATAATTTTAAGAGTTGCAATCTTTAGAGGCGACTGTCAAGAAATGACACCTCTGTGCATTTAATTTCATTCTTTCTTTATCCCCTCATCCTTAATCAGAATAATAATAATTAATAATGAAAAAAAAATGCAGCAACGACAGCTTAGAACGGCATAAAGTGCTTAAGAATTATTTTTTTTTGCATTAAACTTTATTCAAACGATTTTCAACACTTTTGCTTCACAGTTTATGCTTTTTAACAAATGCAATTAAGCAACTTACCAGCAACAACATATTGGTTTGTTACCATTTGAGGGTTTTATCAGTAAAACTGTTTCTATCCTTTATGTTGCACTGTACACATAGCAAACTTCATGCTTTTATTTGGTGACCAAAGACTTATGTGATACAGTGGATGAATGTTTGTGATGGCTTTTGGAACTGAAATAAACCTGCAATATGATTTGTAGACTTCTATCGTTATGTATCATTTTTCGGTCAAATGTAAATGTAATTTTACACGAGCTTGATGTATCATAAAACCCACAATGAGCTCAACGTGCAGCTGGTAGTACATTTATATGGACACGAACAGAACAACGTTGTTACAATTCAGTAACGTACTCCAATTAACACAAGTGAGACTGTAAATGAGACTTTTACAATGACTCTGCATCGCCACAAATATAGATTCGAACCCTGGCAACTCGGGCGTCAGACGAACTGTCTACCACGAAACCAAAGCAAGCATTGTGCAAGTTAAAGTGAATGAGATGTTGATTGAAGCCGTTCATTGTGTCCATCAGATCTGCTGTCCTATCCATCCAACTCCATTCACTGGGTGGGGTTCCCGACTTCCCATAATGGGCAGGGACGTACTCGTTGCGTCTTCTATCCCCTATGTCTGTTTTCCAACTTGTTTTCTGTCTTTGTCTCGGGATGGGATTACTTGGTTTTGTCCAGGACCTGGCTGGGAGGGAAACAGTCAAATGTATAGTTCGAGTTTTGGGAGATTATATTTTTCCCTTGTAAATCATCTGTCTGTTATGCTCTTTATTGTTTTGTTTACATATTATTTATGCTTTGTAAACATTTGAGTGTATCCCTCTTTGTTGGGACCTGTGCTTGTGTCTGAATGAGACGTTTAGGTGATCTCAAACTAAGTACTTTGATAGTGGGCTCTTGGAATCTACTGTTTCCTATTTGAAACAAATCCCCTTTGCCTTACTTTTTCTTGGGTGCTCTAATTGTAGTTCCAGAACTTTTTACTATCCCATTTTCTTCCTTTTTACTGGCGCTGATATGACCTTAATGTGTTGCAAGCGCCGTAAAACCCTTAAAAACAAAACAAAACAAACCAAGTCCATTCAGTGGTATACAACAACAACAAATAAACTCCTCTGCCTGGTCCCTTCTATCTCTGATCTTAACCTGGGTCGTCAGGTTTCTAAAGGGGTCGGGGACTGCAAAAACAATGGCGCACGGAGCAACTGGGAATATTTTTTGCCGTGTTTGAGTCCCAGGTTATTTCCCTGAGCGCCCCTTCTGAGGGATGGACCTTCCCAGGAGTTAGTAAATGCGTTGCTCGGCCACTTCACTCTACGCACACTGGGATAAGCTTCGACACTATGGCCATGAAGCTCTTAATCTTAAGGACTTACTTTATTTTAGACAATTTGGTGGTAGCTCACTTGAAAATGCACTCTTAGGTATACACATATATAAACATATACTGGGCTCCCTAAAAGGGTTTTTTAATGTGGTCTCCCTAAAAACATGTTTTTACCAAATGTCTCCTTAAAGCTACAGAAACACTTAGTAAAACATTAGGGGGACCGAGTAATTTTCTATATACCATTGTGATCATCAAGCATCAGAATTGTGTTCATAAATCATTGTAGGGAATCAAACTATACTCATTTGAACAAAGATTGAACAGTTTAATCAATTTGAACAAGACATATGCTTGGTCCTCCAATTGGTGCATTTCACAGTGGTCACCTTAATAGTGGATTGATACTTATATATATATATATATATATATATATATATATATATATATATATATATATATATATATATATATATATATATATATATATAGCCAGCTACCTATCTGTCTATCTATCTATTTATCTATCTGCCTACCTACCTATCTATCTATCTATCTATCTATCTATCTATCTACCTATCTATCTATCTATCTATCTGCCTACCTATCTATCTATCTATCTATTTATCTATCTATCTATTCATCTATATATCTATCAGTTTGCCTGTCTGTCTGCTCCATTTGTCTCATTATGCGTCTTTTTTTTTTTAGTGTATGCGTGTGTGTGTGTGTGTTTAATCGGGTCACACGGCAAAAAGGTTATCACGTGAAAAAATCCGTTAACGAAGTCACAGATTGCTGTTGGTTTACAACAGACAGCCGATAGATACCATGCAATCATAATTATTAAACCATCGAAGAGACAGCATGCAAGCAGCAGATAGATCGGATGGTTTTATACTAAGTAGTTATTATTATTAACTACAGAGCTTACGCTTATACAACGCAACTTATTGTTGTTCTAACTATTTAATGTGTTGTTGCAGGAGTTAACAAACAACACACGGTTACGTCATAATTATAGCTGCTTGTGTTGTAGTTGTATTCAGAGGAAGATAGTGTCAGATAGAATCGTTGTTGGCTAAGCTATTATTATATTATCTATCTATCTTGAAAGAGTCCATCTGGATTTATCTGCTGCTGTGACCTCAAGATAAAAGATAGGACAAAGTAGGCCGAGGCTACCCTACCCCATTGCATCGGTGTCACAAGTGATACCACATACCTATTATCTAGGTATTACTACTACGCAATCTCTCGTCTATTAGCACTGGACGCTTGAGATCTGGCTAGTCGTACACATTTTTTGGGGGGGGGCATTAAAATTTGTTATAATTTTATTCTATCGTGCCTTCACTCTTCACTCGCCGAAGCGACAAGGGAACGGAGGAACTTGTGAACAACAAATTCTGGTCATTACAAGGTGGGAATTTTAGATTTATGTTTTTTTGTTTTTTTTGTTTTTTTGTTTTTTTTTTTTGTTGTTGTTTTTTTTTTTTTTTTTTGGGGGGGGGGGGGGTTCTTCTTTGTGTGTGTGTGTGTGTGTGTGTGTGTGTGTGTGTGTGTGTGTGTGTGTGTGTGTGTGTGTGTGATTTGATTTCATGTTTAGATAGATGATAGGTGGTTTTATTTTATGTTCAGTTCACATACCAGAAAATGTTTTTTTTTTTTCTCTTCGTTACTGTTACACCATTTGTTAAAAGAGAAGTTCGACATATTATTATTATTATTATTATTATTATTATTATTATTATTATTATTATTATTATTATTATTATTATTATTATTATTATTAATACTATTATATATGTCCATATGTACTGCACGTGGATTTATTTTTCTATCGTGAAGACATCGGGGTTTGTTTTTTTCTGTTTGTGTGTGTGTGGGGGGGGGGGGGGGGGGGGTTGTGTGTGTGTTTTATTTATTTATTTTTTTTTTTTGGATGTGTGAATGCGTACCTGGCCATTAACAGCGATGGATGTTGTTAGTTAAAGTTAGTGGGAAAAGGACTCCAACAGGCGACTAGTACTGCATGAACTGAGAATACGGTTCCTTACAGCCCGCTAGGGGGAAACATGAAACATTGTGAGGCGCATTGGGCATGGTAAATCCGCGCAAACGGAAATGTATAAATGTTCTAACTTATTGTGTGTTTTTTTAAAACAAAAATTTATTTTCATTATTTTCAATTTTTGAAATAAGGATGTTCTGTCAATGATGGATAGACCTTGTGAAATGATCGAATTACTCAAATGATAGCCGCCGCCGATGAGAATAAGAATAATATTAATAATATCATTGCGATCTCAATGGTGACGTAAGTAGTCTTTTTAGAGCCATTAAGCCCGTGGAGCGGGAGTTGATCCCGGTTACTATATTATAGTAGCGTGAGACGGACAATGGTAAATTCCTGCTACCCTTTGGATAGGACGCTAGTCTACCGCAAAGTACTCTCCGCGATATCGAACAGAACCAGCTACCCAATCACTGCTGGATGGACATTGGTGGCAGGGGGGAGGGGGAGGAGGGGGGGGGGGTGCTGAACTCAACTTCATTTCACCCTTGATCGACTACGGTCCCTTTGCGTGTGACGCGGGTGCTCTACCAACTGAGCTATCGGGATAGACCTTGTGAAATGATCGAATTACTCTGTTGACAGCCACCGCCGATAAGCATGCATAATGTTAATACTGTAATTTTATTATGATTATTATTATTGCGATCTCATTGCTGACCTCATCTGACGAAATACTTTTCGTGTTTTGTGTGTGCGTGTGTGTGTGTGGGGGGGGGGGGGGGGGGGGGGGGGGTTCGTTTTATTTTTATTTCGCCAGAAAACTTTTATTCGAATTATCGAATTAATGGCTTTCAAAACTTATCGAAAATTGTCAAACCTGCGTCTTCGTTGCGGTCTCAGGTTTGAGGCATTAAATTTTTTTTTTGTTGGTTAACCTTAATTTAATCGATCGCCATTTATTTAAAGTAAAATATTATGTTTGACCAGAGAGTGCGGCAGCTGCTGAGTCCATGTCGTAACCTAGATGCATGTATTATTATTAGAAGGTCTGATAGCCGAACACAATTTTATGGACCTGCCTGACTTAAGGGGCGGTTTGGGTCTTTTCTAAAAAAAATTTAATTACCTATATTGGGCGGTTTTAATCATTCTGTATCATCAATATAGGTTAAAAAACAACATTTATGGTGAAAAAATTTAATTATCTGTGTTGATACCCATTTTGCGATCTAATTTGGGGGTCTGACTTCAAAAAACATAACAATCTTGTGGCAAACGTTCCACAAAAACTAATGAAGGAATGACCTCCATATTTTTCCCTCTTGTCAACATAGAGAGATTTACGGCTTTAGCTTATGGAATTTTTATTAGATCATTACAAAGTTGAGAATCAAAATGTTATGACAAAATTGATGTAAAATATTCAGATTTAGGATTATAATTTAAAATTCACAAATCTTATTTAAAAAAATCTCTCTATGGCGACATAATACATTATCTCTGTCATAACTTCGGAAAATTTCAGACAATTTTATTGAATAGATTCTGAGAAACGATTGACACAGTTTCCTATACCCTTAGAAAAATGACATATTGAGAAAATAGTAAAATGGCTTCCGGTTTTTCACACATTTCTTACTACCTGTACCATTTTTCGACTGTGTATTTCGTGCCTTTATAGTCTACTTTAAGAATTTGGACTTCAATTATATTATTTCTAAGATAATAAAATATCATTTTCCACCAAAATCTCAAAATCAAATTTTTGAAGGATTTTCCTAATAATTAGACCCAAACCGCCCCTTAACATTGTTGTAATGGACAATCTTTTGCGTTGGTTTAAAATTACATTATTTCCATTAAATAACGATGTGAAATGGAATGTAAGCTTCAATTTAATATACGAAACAGATAAATGGATGTTTCGGGTTTCCTTTTTTATTAAAAAAAAAAACAAAAACAGGATGAATGAAACACTACAGACGAATGAGATAATGTGGTAGTGCCACATTACTACCACATTATCTCATTCGATTCGTCTGTAGTGTTTCATTCATCCTGTATTTTTTTTATAAAGGGGAAACCCGAAACGTCCATTTTATCTGTTTTCGTATATTAAATTGAAGCTTACATTCCATTTCACATCGTTATTTATTTCTTCGAGCTTCGAGCAGCAACATTTATTTACATTATTTCCATTTGAGCAACGGGAGAGCTCAAAACATTGTGGGTTATCAGACCTGAAAATAAGTAGGACGTCGTGTGTAACCTTTTAGTGAATTAACTCACTCAACCCTAACACCGACCATATACGTAGTTTACACAGGGGTACTTTTACCCCATGCCTATTTATTACATTTTTCTAAGACAAATTATAGGCGTATCTAGTATCAAAGCTAATGTTTTTAGTGTTTAGTTGAATAAGAATATCTGAATCTATACACATGCTCCTTTTTAATACACTTTTTTTTTTCTCCAATTTTGGAAAGAAATAAAAAATCTTTAGGATTGAGTGAGTTAAAACAAAATACATAGAAGTTGAGAGCAGCCGCTGTGCTGGAGGTTTGCGTTAGTCAAAGTCCATTATCCTATCCATTCGTATGATGTTAAATACATTGTATTCCAGCGACATAATATATATATATATCATGACATACTGCGATTACCTACTATTATTATTATTATTATTGAGATTGTTGTTGGAAAGGTTACCGTTATTTTATTTTTATTTTTTTAACAAACAAATAAACAAGCGTACACCAAACTCAGTTACAGATACTTTTTCTTTTTTTTTAATGGAGGCAGACTGATTTTTTGGGGGGATTTTTTTTTTATTTTGTTTGTTTTTGTTTTGTTTTGTTGTTTGTTTTTTTTGGTATTTTTCTTTCTTGCTTTGTCTGGCACTATTTCATGCATACTTTTTCAGATCTTTGTCTTACATGTTACGTGTTGCCGTTGTCTGGGAAACAAAAACGGCAGAGAACGTCGAGTAGGTACTTGGTATGGGTTATACCAATCTATATATCTATCTATAGATAGTTCGAAGTTGACGTCACTCAGGTCTTTGTTATTGTTTTTTGCCATCCGCGTTTATGAGTAATTCTCACTAAACTGTATTAACAAGACTATAAACGTTCATGGATACACACAGTTTTGTGTGTTAGCCAATTATACTTCCGGATGGCAATGTTGTGAACTCCTTAGCCAAGCGCATACTATCTATAAGGACGTAATTAATCGATTGGCTGCCGTGCTCTGACCAAAAAAAAAAAAAAAAAAAAAAAAAAAAAAACACGTAACTATTTAAAAATTTGGCCATAAAATTTGTCCGTCAAAAAAAAAATCGATCGAATTTAAGTGACCCTCGTCTTGGCAATAACTCTCAGACCGGGGTCCTCGCGAGGTCTTCAAGGATCCCAGTTTGAGAGGGTTTTTAAATTTTTTTTCTCTTTTTCTCCAAGATGAGGGTCATTTAAATCGATCGATATTTGAAGAAGGACGAGTTTTCTGGCCAAATTTTTACA
>NW_027622002.1:0-36078 GCF_034508935.2 Berghia stephanieae | reverse complement strand
AAAATAAAATTTTGGATAATATAATGTTAATAAAATAATGATAAAAATATAATTATATTAAAAAATTAAAAAATTTTTAAAAAATTATTAAATAATAATATTAAAAATTACCAATTAAATAAATTAATATAATAAAATAATAAATAATTTCCTCCCATTTTTTTGTATTATCGTTACGCTACCTATATATTTTACTCTGTTCGTTTCCTAAGTTATCTTTTGTACCTATTAAATCATTTGATTATCCATTAGTGTTACTCAGTGCACATTCTTTTTTCTTCTTATTTTCCATTGTAAACATCCTCATAGCAAACTACACCTTGGAGCAGTTAGAGTGGTTCATTCCGGGTGTTCTGGACTCCAAGTGTTCCATTGAGAATCAGAACATAAGCCAGGTTTTCCATTTTAATCTTTTATAATCCCATCCACAGTGAACCTCTCAAACCCAAAAATTAGATTGCTGACTTATGACTACCAGAGGGTTTTGTTGGATAGGTGGTCTAAGAATGAAAAGAACAAACATAGGTGAATTTAGGGCTGCCTTGGGTTCTTTAGATGGAAGATACAAATAAAATACCACCAATGGATGAACTTGTACTACAGGATGACAATATCACATGAATCTTAAACTTTTTTAAAAATTATAATTTACAGTATGTACCGTAGGATCAAAAAATAACCCCCTTTCCCTTTCCCCCAATTTCTGTCTCTTTCACCGGCTTACAAGTGTCCAGACATTTCCATGTTCTAAGATACTTGTTAACTCTGGTGGCCTTACGTTTCAAAATTACGGAATGAGTCACTATTCCAATTTTATTCCTTTAAAAACCTTCCTAATCTAGATGATTATTTTTGTCAAAAATTACGATAAGATTTTGGATTTGGGGGCCTTTGGTTCAACAATGTTCCAAATCAATTAAAACAAAACTTATCTCCACTTATCTATTGGTCCAAATATTCTTGGCTGCCCAACCGTTGTTGGTTATAAAAATCTTTTTTCTACGCCCCTTTCAAAGTTTCCCATGGCAGTTAGTTCACATGTTCCTCTTCCCATTAAACTTATAACTCCCAAGTGCCTTCCAAAACTTTATAACGGTTTGTTTCGGAAACAAAGCAAACTATTCAAACAGTTCCTTAACTGTACTTCAAGAAACGTCAAATGTCCATCTCACATCCCCTTTGTAGTGTTCTACGTTTCCGATCGTGGATCGGGGGGTCTGGTCAAACAAAAAACCGTTATAATTCGGAAACGTAATCAAGAATAAGTTACTTCGATAACAATTTTTTTTTAAGAATAAGGTTTTTAAAAAGGTTTAACAGGAAAATTTTAAATCAGGGTAATATCAATCGGAAGACTCTTTTAAAATAAATTCCTTTAGAATTTTTCCACCCCCCCCCCCCATACACAAAACCCCCCCTTTAGTTTTGGGAATTTTAAATAATGAAAATTCTTTGAAATGAGGCAATTCCAAAGGGAGACAACTTTAGGATTCCCCCCCCAATAAGTTCATTTCCATCTTTTTTCCTTTAAAAAGCCAGGTTTATATTTAGTTGGTTTTAATTTGCAAAAGACTTTCTGAAAGGGATTCCTTTTGGGTTCCACCAACTGGGGGCAAAATTTGTAATCCCCCCTTTAGTCTCCATTAATTAAAACAGCCAATTAATTCCCATTGCTGTCCGCCCTTATAGTGGTCATTTTCCCGTTTTATCAAAATTCTACTCAATTACACTGATCCGCCATGTCAGGGTTTCCCACGGATTTTCCCATGTCCCTGATTCGGACCATTGAGAACTTCCAGAAGCTTCAGGTTGTCGCGGTTCATAAAAAGAATTTTTTCCTTATCACCCCAAGGATAATACTTACATTTGTCCCAAGTTCAACGACCCCTACCAAAAGTTTCCGATCTTATCAGTCGTCGGTTTGGGAAGTTCATTCGGGGCCCGGGGTTGAAAAAGACACCCCTACGTTCAAAACTAAAATAATTGGTACTTTAATAGAAGGCATCTTCTAAATTCCCAGTTTCTTGATAGGTATAATGATTTACAAACGTTGTAAATTAAATGAAAATAATGTCTGAATATAACCTTTTCAGCACTTACTAAATTAGATGAATTGGTTTAGATATTTTCCGTCTTCCCCAAACGCCCCCAAATATCATCCCAACAAGTAATGATTACATTTAGTATCGAATTAATTCTTCAAGATGGTCTATCAACGGAAAAATTTTTTTCCGATCCCTAAAGTATACAAGGATAAGCTGTATCAGGGCAAATGTATGTAAAGCAAAATTTGTTACAAAATACACTATATATTCACCACACCTTAAAGTACACTAATAAAATTATTACTTTTCGAATATCTAACATATAGGTCGACTTACTAGATAAATTGAATAGTTTAAGATAAGAAGGGGGTTTTCAATACATTTTGAAATAGTCAAAAGAAAAACAATATAAAAAGAAAAAGAAAGAAAAATAAGATAGAAAATTTTCAAATCGTATCAAGACTTGAAATTAGGAGGTTGATAAATTTTAAAAAAAATAAAAAATCTGACTTTATATACGGAATATTCCAAGTTAAAGCGCTTTTTTATTACGGTCATACATTCCTTAATTTCAGACATGTTGATCTTTTTACCCTTTCAACTCTTGGAAAAATGGTAATGGAACGGACCATTTACAATTAGTTTAATAAAAAATTACCAATTTAACCTTCGCTAACACTATCAAAGAAAAATTTGGGCCCGAAGTCCTATTTCACCTAGACGGTTGACGAAAACTTAATTATATTAAAAAGGATTTTTTTAATTGGAATGGTTTATAAAAAAATGTAAGTAACTAGAAAATTTAAACAATTAGCTCGGGAATCAGTAATTTTCTGGCATTGTTCCTAAGCAAGCGAGTTCTTTTTTGGAAAATCTTTGATTCATATTTTCACCCCCTGGCCAAGTTTATTCTTTTTCTCTACTCCTCTCTAATCTCTTTTCCTAAGCCTGTTCTTTTTTCTAGTTTTTATTGATTGGCATTATGTTTAACCCAGAGACGCATTGTCATTTGTAAGTTCTACACAATCTCACTTGTGATGCAATCAGACTATGAGGAGCATTAAATGTTATTCTTTTCGGATAAATACATGGCTGTCGTCATTCGTGCAATGTAAATTTTTTTTAATAGTTAAATTCAGGCAGTTTATATAAGTTCTTAAGCTTTGTAAGAATGTTTTTTATTTCTTCTAATAAATAAATGTATCATACTTCCGTTCCATTTAATAAACCATGTTTGTTTTGTCAAATATTGTTTACTCGCAATTTATTTATATGAATTTAGTTGTTGGAGTTCAGTAATTTTTTAGAGCTTTTCAGGAAATATTGTAAATATGAATTTCAGTTGTTGAATAGCTAGAGTAAGAATAATAAAGTGTAAGTTGTGATTTTTGGTTTAAGGAAGAAATAGTAGAAGTATATAATAGTCAAGGGCTAAAAGAGTTGTTATTTGCTAGACCTTTAAACTGAGCACATTATGATTTTTCTACTATTTAGTCTCCTAAACTCACAAACATCAAAGCTAACTTTACAACTATTAAATATTACTTAATCTAAGCTATCCAAACATGAACAACCTTTAATATTATCAAAACCGTTTAAATGAAGTCTGAAAGTTAAAACATTTATCACAAGGCAATTATTTTCAAAAAAGGCAATAGAGGATACTTTTATATTAAACATTCATTAAATGTGTTTTTTCTGAAGTGAAGATGATGTCATATTTGATGAAAGTAAGAAAATAAATTATTTTTACAAAGCTTGAAAAAGTACTTATGAACTCCCTAAATTTTGACATATGAATTAACAGCACCTACTTTACTTCAATGACCACATAGAATTATATCTGGACAAAGATAATGCTTATGCTGCACAATTCTTCACAACTAGATGTGAGAAATTTAAATAAGAAGCTACCAAAATTTTTCTTCTCAGCAACTCGAAGAAAATCTTCGATAATAAATCGAGAGTAGGCCAAAGATAGAGAAAGTGAATTAAAGAAGAAAGGAGAGCGAAAAACAAAGAATTCCCGAATGGGGTTTAAAAAAAAGCAAGTCGGGTTTAGAAAAAGAAAGACCTTTTTTAAGGGAATTAGGCCTCCTTTTGTCCTTAATAGTTTTAATTGAAAGGGAACCTTTTTACAAAGCAATAAATTCTTGTCAATCTATTTTTTCTTTTAAGTTTGTCATAACACTCCTTCCCTTTCTTTCAGTGGATAGGTTAAAGGGTTTTGGCTTAAAATTATTAAACCGGTGTATTAAATTTCCAAATTGGAAAGATTGGAAGTGAAAAATTAATTTGGAAATTGAAAATACCAAAATGTAACACGTAAAAAAGGGTTTTGATTAAACAGTAAAATTTCCCTAAGCTTTTGTTAAGGGGGAAAAACCAAATTATTTAGTTTTTTAAAAAAGGGAATCTAAATAGATGAAAAGAAAAAATACTTCTACAAAGTCTTGCCCAAATTTTTTACATGAAATAAAGACTAATTTCACATCTTTTAACTCACGCTAACAATTATTAAATTACGGACTAACATGTTATTTTTGGCAAGACTTTGATCCCGAATAGTCTTTTCCCTAAGTAATGTAGAATGGAATAAATTTTTACATAACGGAACTATGAAAATCTGAATAAAAACTAACTTCAGACCGAATACAGACAAGTAGAAGGAAAAAAGAGAGAACTGGAGGAGAGGAGAAAATAAGGAAATTACAAACGAATTGCCAAATAAGAAAATGTTGCCTGACAACATCCTTCAGCGAAAGAAATTGCATAGGGACTTAATCCATAACATTGTCCTATCAGACATTGTAAAAGCTCAAATTGTGAACTAGCAATTGAACATACAAATTTAAACAAATTCTTCTTAAATGCTAATAATGATTTCTTTCGCCTTATTTCTGGGTTTTGAACTCGTTTGGGAATTTTGGTAGGAAAATTTCTAGCCGGTGCTCGTAAATTGGTAAGTTTGGAAAGCGTTATAAGTTTAATATTAGGAAGATGAGTATGCGAATTAGCATTTTTCCTCAAATTGTAAAAAAGTTTGCTAAACATGTAGTAATGTAACTGAGTATGCCGGGCCCCTTAAACTTTAACAATTGGGATATCGATTAAAGTAATTTTTTTTTAGCCTTTTCTTTTTAAATATTAATAAGCAGTGCCTGAATTCAATGTCTTGCAACGAGAACTTATTCTACTGTACGTTTTAATCTATCTAAATACAGTATTAAGTAATTAGGTTTATATATTAGTAGTTGTAAACAGTAGTGTGTTTAATTTGTAAAATTAAGGGTATCTAGAAATGAACATAAATGTTGTTTAAAACCTAAAAAATTAATAAAAACCCTTTGGGTATTACGTGAAATGATCGTAGTGCCAATATTCTCAAGCAGCATCAAATATATATGTAATAAATCAATTTCCGATTTACTTACGTGCCGTCAAAAGATGCTAAAATATAGACCACCTCTATCTTAAAAATAAATAATAAAAAATACAAATTATTGTTTTAAATTTGGTTGGCCCGAAAACAATAAAACTCAAAAGGGCTTTTTAAAAATTTAAACAATGTACACATTTTTGATTTCTAGGTTAAAGGGAAAATTTGTTTTAAAAAAAACCCACGAAATTCCCACAACCACCACAAAACCCAATTAAACCGACAAATCAAATGGATGAAATTTTTTTGGGGAACTTAAAATTACGGGGGGTGAATCTGGGTACCTTTTAAGGAAGTTCTTTTTAGAAACCCCCCGGGCCCCCGAAAAAATTGGGTTTGGAGGTTTTAAAAATTTCACATAGAGATTTAAGGGGAATGAACGGCCTTTGGGAATCATTTTGGGGTTTGGGGGGAAACTTTAAATTAAAAAGGAATTTTTTTTTTTACTTTTTTCTTTTCCTTTTTAATAGTTTGCAAATAATGTTTGAAGGGAACTAAATTTAAGGCCTGTACGCTTTAATTTTTCTAAATTACTATTATTATTGAATTGCTTTAGTATTTTCAATAGTAGTGTAGTAACATGCTATTTTTAGTTTAACATTAAGTATCTGACATACAATACAATTGGATTATCAAAATTTTTACAATTAATTGACCCATTTTAAAGTATTTCCCGGAAAATACATAAATGAAATTGTAAGAGCATCAAATGGATCATAGGGTCTATGAATCAACTTTCGTTTTTTATTATCACAACGAATTGCTCCCCTTAGAATAACCAGCCAATCTCAAAATTATCATTATCAAACGAACAATAAACAAATTTTTGGAGTGGGGGTTAAGGGGTACATCGGAAAATGTCAAACCATGATTAATTATATGGGACGATGTCACGCACTGAACAATACGCCCAAATTAATCTATTACACTTTTAAAATAAGTACCTTGTTATTAAAACTAAGAAGACACGGAAGATACCCGAAAATTAAACGGACAAGTAATAGACAAGACGCAAGTTTGTTGACAGTTTTCCGCTCTTGGGAAAGGTTACTGAGAACTAACGAGTAGGACAGTAAGAGCATCTTAACTTTCGCGTCTCTTGAAGTTGGAATGGGAGGCATGAATCAACTAGGCAGTTGTTGGTAATAACTTACCAGGTCATCATGTAATTGAGGTCAACTAGATGGATCAGGATAATGACCAACTATAGCGGAAGGCACAATGCGATTAACCCGGGACTAACGCGTGAAAGGCGTAAGGATACATTTTTGGGAAGTTGGTTAAACCCGAATTGGAAATCCTCTAATACCCAAATTTTTTTAAAACAAATTATACAATCAGGATTAAAAAAATATCAGGGAAATGAAAAGAAACAAGAACTTACATAGATGTTAAGACAAATTTGAAAATAATTAAATAAAAGGCGTAAAAATGAAAAATAGAGGACTCATGTTATATAATGAAACTTTTAAGGACCAGCTAGTGGATTATTTTTTTAAAATCGTGATAACTCTATAATCTTTTTTGAAACTCGAAAATAAACCTCCTGATATCCTCCAATTTCCCCATTCCCACCCCAATTATTTACTTTTAATACACTTCCCAACGCTCATTAAATACTTTTCTTTTTCCTTATTCATTTCCTCCACTGTCCCATCACCCTCAGGCCTCTGGTCCCTCAATCCTTATTTTTGTTTTATTTAAGTTGGGCCCTTTTGTTAAAAAATAAAAAAAAAAAATTTTCCCATGATCCATTACCCACTGGTTAAAACTCGACCCAGCCTCACCAACGCAATTAAAAAATTTCTTAGGTTTCTAGTTTTTCAGAAAAGAAAAAAAAAAAAAAAATTAAATTTCCCCAAAAATTTCTAACAAATTTGGGGGAACCCGGGGGTTTAAATGACTAGGAAGTGGAACAGAGATTAAATAAGCAAGAAGAGTAGCCCTGGGGGATTAACCGGACTACGGAGGTTAAAAACTAGTGAGGAGTGACCTGGTACAAAGTGAGATTAAAATGGGCCTATAGGAGTATTATTATTTAAACACTAAATACTAAAACTAGTTAAAGAATATTAGTTAGAAATAATATATTATAATATATAATTAAATTATATATTAATAATATGTATGAAATAATAATAAATATATAAATAAATTAACCTTATATTAATATAGGGAATATAATATTATTATTATTTATTAATATATCTAGTACAAATTAATAAATGTTTATAACTTAATACACTATACTATGTACAGTACTTCCCCCATTCCACCTCTAAATTTCACTCCAATACTTCCTAACCTATCTACATACTACTCTTTTTCTTCCTCCGTACCCCCACCCCAGTTTTCCCCCTTTTACTCCCATTCCCATTTCCTTAATTTATCTTTTAATTCGGCGGTTCTGGTTTCTAAAAATAAAATGAAAACCCTTCCTCCATATCCCATTTCCCACAAAATTATTTCCCCCAACTACTTTCAAATTTTCAATTTCCACCTTCTAAAAAAACCCCAAAAAAATATATATTAAACCCCTACACAAATAAATAATACTGTCAAATAACAACATAAAAAATCACAACCAAAAATTTAGGACTTCGGATATTACAAATTTGGAAATTTTATTTTTCCGGTTTAAGTTTTTAAAGTATTTATTTAAAATCTTTGAAACAGTTTTGAAATTTTAGAAATTTTTCAGTAACAGTAACTTTGGCTTCATGCTTTACTCCAAAGGAAATTTTTTAAAAATTTGAAATTCAAATAACCTAATCTTTGCAAAAAAAAAAACCTCCCCCACCATTTTTTCCTTCTATTAACAAATTTAAAATTCAATAAAAAAAAATTTAAAAAATTTTAAAAAATAAAAACAAACATAAATGATTTTAAAAAAATTTTTTTAAAAAAAGGGCACCCCCTTTTTAAGGATAATTGAAATAAAATCATTGAAAATTTATATTTAAGGTACAGAATCCCAAAAACCCAAAAATTTTTTCATTTATTTTTTTTAAAAAGGGAAAGGCATGAGCAAAGGGAAAACCTTATTTAACCTTCGAAGGGGGGGGTTTTAATAGGCTTTCGTTGATGGGTTTTTTAACTCTTAAAAATTAACTATTAAACATCAGAGGTTAAAGAATTCTTGGTAAATTAAAATTGCAAACCCTTGCCTTCAAAAATTAAAATTTTCCCCCCTTTAAATTGCAAATTTATTTTTAAATTTTTTTATAATTTAAATAATTAATAAAATTTTAAAACAAATTATTATATTATTATATATTATAATATTTAAAAATTATTCTAATTTTACCAGTTTATGTTTATACATATATATTTTATTATTATAATATTATTTAATGAATTTATTTTAAAATTTGTTTATAGATTTTCTAGATTAGACAGTAAAATGTTAGCATTGCTTCCAGGTTTTTTCCCCTAAACCAATTATATTTACAAATTTTTAAATTAACACATCAACATGCCAATTTCAAAAAAAAGCTGACAACATCTATTTCCTACAATTTACTTAAAACAGATTAATATATTGATTATACATCATTAAATAAAAACTCAACTATTTTCAATTAAAATAAGCTAACGGAAACACTTAAATTATCTTGAGTTATTTAAAATTCGGTTAAATTAAATCTCAGCAGGAAAAGTATTTAAATTACCGATAGCAATTGTTATCGAGACACCAATACGTAAAAAACTGGCAAAGTTTTTTCCACCTTTTAAATGAAAACGCAGGGTTTACCTTTCAGGGGCAAAACACAAAAATTTGTCAAGGGGTTGGTTTCTTAGCATGACTATACTTTGACCAGAGGGCTGCCTTCCTAGATTCAGTCCTTGAAACAGGGTTTTTGCGAATGTATTTAGGTAACTGTGCTTTAAGCAAGGCTTATGTGAATTTTTAAAAATAAATATCACTCCCGTTAATGTTACTTTATCTTGCCAATACCATAAAGTTTGGTGCTTTTAAATACGAAAAAAAAAATAATTCTTTTATATATAGTATACGATGTGAACCAGGAAAGGGAAATCATTTCCATAATAAGGATACAATCATTTTTAGTCATGGAATTCGATAGTCATAAGTGAAAAGTGTAAGGAATTTTATGTAAGAAATGAAGGACATACGGTAATCACTGTCAGTAAATATATCCTGCGTAGCTGACAGCTCTGAAAAGAAAAAAAGGGATGATGTATAATTTATATATGGCAGATCAAAGGGCGTACTCAAATTTCCATATCATTCGCCTCTGTTAAAAAGGTCGTAATACGTTCCTACACCACAGTCACGATATTGCTCTATATAAACATATGGTACCTTAATATTACCAAAACATTGCGGGGATAAAAAACAGATGAAGACTGAGCATCAACCTTTATTTTTGATAATGGGCAATAATCCAGAGTCGTTTATAACAGTCATCACTCTCTCGCTACAATATGTCAATATACTGATTGGGGTTTTTAATTAACTCGGATAGTAAAAAACTTAGATGAAGGTGTAATTTATCATTGTCTAAATGAAGGGGGAACCGGACTTTTCAATAACAGATTGTACTACCTTCATTGAATAACTCCAATTATCATGGTATGAGCGTTTGACAGGTTGGAAAAGTGGAAATATGCCAACAACCCAAAATATAATGTCAAATAGTGATTTGTCTAGGTAGTTAATTCAAATCTTAACATACCATTCGTACATATCGGTGACCGAAAACTCGTCCTAAACATAAAAGAGCCTTGCCCATACTGTTATCATTTTTTTTTTAATTCGCATGTACAAAAGTAAATTTGAACCCTCATAATTTTTGAGACTAAAAATTAGTTCATTTGATATTAATTTATATTTATATATATTCTATCTATATTTAGATCTATATTATAATATATATTTTTATATATATTTATATATATATATGTATATATTTATTATAATTTAATATATAATATATTTTATTAATATATATATATTTATATATATAAATATTATATAAATGAGACTTATTTTATGTACTCAAATTTATGGAGGGTTCAATTTTACTTTTGTACATGGCGAATATTAAATAATAATGTAACAGTATGATCAGGCTCGTTTTTTGTTAGGACGGAGTTTTCGGTCACGTTATGTACGAAAGGTATGTTAAGATTTGATTTAACACTTCCGTATGACAAAATCACTAAGTGACAATTATATTTTGGTTGGTTGCTTATTTCCTTCTTTTCCAACTGTCAAACGCTCAACATGGATATTGAGTTATTCAATGAAGGGTTAGGTATACATATGTTATTGATATTGGTCGGGTCCCCTTCACTTACAATGATAAAATCTACCCTTCCATCCATGTTTTTACTTATCCCGAGTTATTTAAAACCCCAATCAGTTATATTGAGCATATGGTAGCGCGAGATGTGATGAATGTTATTAAAGTCTAGGGCTTTGCCCTTAGTCGATGGTGATGCTCAGTCCTTCATAGTTTTTCCCCCCCCAATGTTGGTGTAATATTAAGGGACCATATGTTATATAGAGAATATGTGTCTGTGGTGTGATAGTAGTTATTACGACTTTTTAACAGAGGGAATGTTATGAAATTTTGAGTTCGCCCTTTATCTGCCATAATAAATTATACTTTCATCATTTTTTTTCTTTTTCAGAGCTGTATTTTTTTTCAACAGCTTACGCAGCGATTATTTTACTGACAAGTGATTACCGTATTATGTCTTCTTTTCTTTCTTATAATTGTTCCTTCATCTCTTTTTTCACTTTTATGCGCTATCAAGTCCCCATGTATAATATTGTTCCAATACAGTGGTAGCGGTGATGATACTTATTATGGTTAAATGATTTAGACATTTAGGGTTTTCCCCTTCCATCTACAAATATCATATCCAGCCTTCATCACTTTTTTCAATTATATCGAGCTATTTAAACACCCCAGCCATTATATTAGCAATATAAAGAGGATAAGATTGTTAAGTACAATTTATTACAGGGAGTAATTTTATAATGGTTTGACGCGAGAGGTCCATATGGGTTGCCTTTAATTCTTTGCACATTGTTAGCCTATACTTAGCCGTTCTTTCATGTGGGTAATCCATCCTTGGTGTTTCATGAGTTTAATTTGTTATACTGATGGTAACAAGAAACTCTGGGACTCAAGCAGATAGCCGTCATTTGAAGAACACCCCCCCCCCCCTGCGAACAGGTGTTTTAGTTCTTTCAAGGGGCTGCCAATCGACTTGGTTCTGGGCTCCTTGACGTCCCCTTTGTACATTTTAAAAACATAAAGTGATGCATGGAACTTCTGTCCGGATTTTTATAGGCGTATTTATCGTTGTCTGCATTAAATCCATGACGGCTATCTGGGCCTTTGGATCTAATATAGCAGCACTTATTCCTTAACAAAGTGTTGTAGCCATTTTATAATATCCTTATCCAAATTTATTTAATTAGTATCATTTAACTGTTTCGGTTTTCGTTATTTATTTATTTATTTATTTATTTATTTATTTCTTTCGAAAAAGTTTGTGTAGTTGGTGTGTTTGAGAGGGTATAGAAGGGAGAAAGGAGAGAGATCTGAGTGGGTGTTAGTGTTTGTGATTTTGTTTTTTCGACAAAGATGTAGCAGGGTTACTTGTTCTCCAATATTACAAGATAATTATTTTCTGGAATAATCTAAGCCCTGTTGCAGGAGTGTCAATGCCGAAGGCAATGCAATCAACTGTTAAACTGTCCATACTCTAGAAAACTCGTATTAAAAATTTGGCAAGAAAACTCGTTCTTTCAATATCGATCGATTTTAATTGAAGTCACCTTGGTAAAATACTCTTAAAACCTTGGGCACTAAGCAAATATAGAAGCTATTTCCTCAAATTGATTTGTGAAGTTTCCGGTACGAATACTTATTTTTTTGGCTCTGTTCTCGATTTCCTGGTTACTGTTTTGGTCCCTATTTGACAGGATCATTGATTAATCAATTTAGTGTATGCGCGGAATTGCACTATTTCAATTTTATTCTTCCTTGGGTGTTTCGCTTTTACGAAATCCCGCCGAAACTAGTCGAAACTGACGATTCCTGACTCAAAGTTATGGAATGTGTGCCAGTTGTGGGAGTGAACTAGGGATCAGAAGTGATGACTACAGTGGGGAGTGATCTGGGTAAATGGGAGGTGGAGGGTGTTATTATTTTTTATTTTTTTACGAAAAAACCAAGAAAAAGCGGAAACCCTCCAGTAACGATATAAAACTTAAGGAAATTGGGCAGCATTGGGGATTGTGGTGAAACACCAGAGGGGAGCTGAACCTGGTGACAGTGGGAGGAGAATATCGGGAGGAAATGAACATGAACATGAGAGATAGATATCAGTATGAATTGAGGCCGTGCTATGGGAAGTGTGCATTAGAGGAAGCATGAACCCGAGGACTATAGGAGGTGCTGCACCAATGGGGATTTGAACATGTGACCGTAAGAGGATGACACCAGTGAGCTTATTTTTCCGAAGTCTATCAAAACCGTCTCATAAAATTTGTCGTAGGTCACGGTAGTTTTCGGAAAAAAATAAGTAGCCCACTGCCTGTCCACTTCCATATTTGGCTACTCTCTCCTCCGGCATTACATCTTGTAGTCCTCAGATTTATTTCCCATTGTGCCCACATCCCTTCTTGTTTCAAAGATCTGGGGCCCATTGTCGGCTTAAAATCTCACTGGTAATTCGCCTCCCTAGTCTCAGTTTAAGTTCCCTCGATATCCTCTTCCTAAAGTCATAGGTTTGGATGATTTTGGTGGGTTTTGGAAAAATAAAGGTACTCTCCTGGGGGGGTTGGTAGGTTTCTTCTGGGTTCACACCACATGGTGTCCAAAACTCGTTACTCCCGGCTCTTTAACTCTCCACTTGTATCTACCTTCGTAGTCCCAGGGTAATTCCATTGCTGCCACCTACTATAGTTCGGGTTCATGTTTCTTGGTGCACCTCCCTGACATTGTCGCCTCAATTCCCCTGGTATCCATCGCCCATGGTCCAGGTTCAATTTCCACTGATATCCTATTCCCATGTCCCTGATTCATTCCCCACTACTTGGACACTTCCAGGACTTTGTCGGGGGTTTCGGCGGGTTTCGTAAAAAAGGAATCTCCTTCACCTTCCATACTCCCAGATTACACTTCACCCACTGTACACTTCTATGTCCAAGTTCACTACCCCTACTGCAAACTTTCCAGATATTTGTCTGATTTCGTCACGGTTTAATTGGGTTTCGTTGGATTTTCGGATGGGTTTCGTGGGGTTCGTAAAAAAGAAAACACATGGGTCTTCCGTCTGTCAGAAACGTTTTAGACAAGAATCAAAGAAATTATGGTGTTACATTTGACTTTAGAAGGCAAAACAATTTGTTTTAAAAATTGCCGATGTCGTTGATTAGTTGTTATCAACTGGTTTCAGTTCCATTGTACACATGTTAACTGATCAATAAACTTTACTAGAATATTATCCTTTTTTTCTTGTTTGAATTTTACAATATTCAAAGATTTGTCTAAAAGTTTTGTTCTTATCGGTCTTTTTTCGGCCAAATACGCCCCGGCACGAGAATAAAATTTATCCAAATCTCGAAATATAAAATGATAATGCAACCTAATACATATTATCATTTTGATGCTCCTTTCCAGAATTGGTCAATTGACCACTCCCATATTTGTGCGGGGAGAACTACACGTATACAAATGGGGGAGAGTGTATTAGAGTACGAAAATTTAGGTTTTATAGCCAAATTAAGTTTCGTAATAGTATCTTACTATACTAATACTGACTACTTCTACTACTACTACTACTACTACTACTACTCTACTATACTACTACTACTACTACTACTACTACTATCTTTCTCTAGTAGTAGTAGTAGTAGTTAGTCAGTAGTAGTATAGACAGGTAAATTCTCAGTCAAATTAACTGACATCCAGTCCACATTTGTTCAAATTCAAATATCTTAAAAAAGGAAAGAATGAAAGGAAAGAAAAATAAAAAAAGAAAGCAATCTTCACAAATCGTTATAGTCGGAAATGACCGTTATATAATTAGGAGTGGTTTCAACACGCTACGCTTAGCTCATGGGGACGTTTATATAATTAAACGCTGTATAATGTTGACCGAGACAAAGCGACACGCTTTTTATTTAAAAGGGTGAGTGTGAACACTTTCCTGGGTATTTTCACACATCCTTAGTTAAATTATTTTTCAATTTCCAATCCGTGTAGATCCCAACTGTAGCCAATTTTAACCTGAGCCACCGCGCGAATAAATTTCACTGTTTCATCTAGCAATAATTGACCACCATATTACCCTTCGAGTCTCAAAACTATGCGATAAGTAAATTGCGAAAGCCGTCAAAGTCGTTATGTCGACAATCTTCCAAATCGAAGTTTGGTTAGATTGCTACAAGCGCATTTCCCGATTGCCTCACGTTGTAAACAAACGGTTGACCGTTTCTTACTGATTTGAGTACTGATCATAAGGAACAATGGTAGTAGCTAATTTAATTCCCGTGCAAATCGGACGTTTTCTGGCATTGTTTTGCGCCTGCCCAAGGAGCTTGCTGTTTTTGTGGCGATTTACCGTCATTTCGATTCTTTGAATTTTTCCGTAGCCTGCCGAAGTATCTTCTTGATAATTCACTTCTACTAATTCTGTGTATTGGCCTGAAGCCTGTGTCATATTTTTTTAGTTTTTTTTCTCTGTCATTTACTGATTGAAAATCAAGGTTTGTCTTTGCTACATTATTCTTAATGTTCTCACAATGGCTGAGCTGTTCGTGGTATCGCAATTCAGACTTGTCGGAGCATCGATAAAGATGTGAGTTCCCGTGAGGAATAAATTCAATGGTCAATGGTAGAAGTTAAAGTGTAATGGTGATTATTTCTTTATATGTCAAAAAAATTTCCAGATGAGGCCGAATATCGAATTTGATGAAGTCATCTTTACCTATATGAATGACATGCTTATTTAGATTCTTCTACATCAAATTATGACAGTCATTACTTCCAGACTTCCAGTAAGAAATAACCACCCACTAGTTTGATATATTTGTATTTATCACTCTCATCTCAATGATGCCCTTATTTTTTAAAAAAATTAATTGAATCTTCAGTTTGTCGAGGAGTGTCAGTCAATTTTATAGCAGCTCATTTACAGCGACTTGTAGGTATAGTATAGTTGTAGTATAAAGTAGTAGTCGTAGTAGTAGTGTAGTAGTAGTAGTAGTAGTAGGTAGTAGTAGTAGTAGTGTTGTAGTAGTAATAGTAGTAGTAGTAGAAGAACATATAGTAGAAAAGTTAGTAGTAATAGAAAAACCCCCCCCCCCCCCCCCCCCCCCCCCCCCCCAAAATAACTAGTAGTAGCTGTAAATAGCAGAAGTTGTAGTATTAGCATTAGGGACCTTTGTAAAGCGCTTGAGCACATTTAGTGGATATTGCTCTATATATTCGCTCACCCTTAAAATCTACTATCGTAAACAAGTGCCGAAAGCAATCCTTTTACAACTTTTTAATATATTCTTGGTAATCTAAGCTATTCCAAACAAATGGGAGGAAGCAACAATCTCTTTCCCAATTATTTCAAAAACAGGTTAACTCAAAAATGAAATGCAAGTACAAAACAATTAGTATCACTAGCTGCATACGTAAATTGCGCGAGAGGGTATTCTAAACAGATTTATTCTTTGACACTTGAAAACAACTCATTTTAATCGACCTTCAGGGATGCAGAAGTAGAATGATCAAATACATTTCTTAATCAACAATTAGAAAGGAAAGAAAAATTTTACTTTTGACAAAGTTTGGACAAAATTGGATTACTTATGAACTCAAAAGGACTAATATTTCCCCTACTATTTTCAACGCAACGCTTTTAAAATGCTAGGCAAGTAAAATGACGCCGACTAGCCATGTTATTCTATTCCGAGACAAAGATAACGCGGTTAATGGCCTCTCATTAGTATTTACACCTTAGGTAGTAATGGTGAGAAATTGTGAATAAGAACAGCCTTTACCAGGAACTGATCTAATGCGGCTGCTACGGGCACTGAAGACTATCTTCCGATGTCCGAATAAAGTGCGAGAGGGAGGGGAGAGTGAGAAAGTGTGAGAGACAGGGAGAGTAGAGGACAGGATGGTGAGAAGAGAGAGGAGAGAGAGAATTTACAAACGAATTAGGCAGGTTGTGATGAAAATAATTGCCGTCGGATTGCCTAACCCCATTTCTGCGGTAAAGATTAATCTGACTAGTAGGACATCGCAATGCCATGAGAGCAAATTCTGTCACTCCACGAGCCTCACTTGTTGTTTTTAAAGCAATGTTGTGGAGCAAACTTAACATATTCTTCAATACCATATCCATTTAACAAATCTCTTCTTACTTTATGCTCTTGTTCATTAGTCTTTTTCGTGCGGCTTTGTGGTCTAGAAGTAATGAAACTCGCTTTCGGATCGGAAGGTCCTAGGTTCGTAGCCTGGTGCTCGGGCATAGTTGAGTTCCTTGGGAAATGTCTCTTTACTCACATTCTTTCACCATACTCAGGTGATAAATATGAGTAACCTGGCCCGTGTTTAACAGCAATTTCTTTGTCTCAACTATTGGTAAGATGCCTAACAGGCGTCATGTCTGTCCTACATGTTTAAAATGTTGCTGTTGACAGGGACACCACCTGTATAGCGCTTTTGATCACATTGTGGATATTGCGTTATATTATATAAGCTCAATTTTTTTTTTTTAGCCTTTTTTCTTTTGAAATCAAGTATTATCCAAGGCAAGCTGCCACTCTGCAATATCAATGTCTAGGGCTAGGTATTATATAGTGAATTTTATTCATGACTGTACGCTTTTAATCGTTCTTAATTACTAGTTATGAGTGAATTCCGCTTTTAGTATTATTTCAATTAAAAAGTAGTTTGTAAAAAACACGCTTACTTACCTTGATGTTGTAAACATTCCCACAGGGTTCATCCTTGACAACATGACCTATTTCAATGTTGGAGTCTTCGAAAACTTTCAACAATTTTATTATGGAACCCATTTTGAGGAAGGATGTTGAAATGTGGACCAATGACTCATTAGACCTGCCAATATGTGTACCATGGCAGCAGTCTTTCATACCCATAGGGCCATGGAGTCAGAAGCTTTTCGGTTTCTTTAGCGTGGAAACGGACCAAAACAATTGCTTGCTACCTTTGATATTGACGCCAGTCTATCTCATAAGATTTTTCCATTTGATCTAACAGACCCAATCACACCAACACTGTTGGGTTGGATAGGGGGGTAGGTGGGGGGGGGGGTCCGGAAAATGTCACCTAACCGGAATTCGTGTCCTATTATGTGAGGACGGGTAGGCTTTTACGACCTGAGTATTCCGACCCTCATGTGCATCTAGGTTACGACCTTTTAGTACAATCTCATATGTATCTCGTATAATAATGAAAAAACTATAGGAATGAGGATTAGCGGAAAGAGTAGCGTCCCTTGATTGACTCACCGGAGGAAAAGTTATTAGAGAGAGAACGTCATGTTGTTGTGAGTATGGTCTCGCGTCCTCGCTTCCGGTGAAAGCGGTCTGAGACACTTACCGAAAGCGAGGACTAGCAGTGGACGCATGCGCCAAAACCGTTTTGACGTTCTCTTCTGTAAGGTGACGTCCAATCAAGGGGACGCTACTCTTCAAATTATCTCATTCCCTATGTTCCACGAAATATTTCCAAACCATGTTCTTTTTATGTATCTTAGAGGGGACCGGACATACTATGGATGCTTCAGTTTAAAAAAAATTTTAAAAAGTTCTTCAAATGTGCCGATTTTTATTTAAGACAATGTCGACCTAATCGACCGGTGAGTAAAACCGGCCCTTTTGAACTGATGCGGCTTAGGTAATTAAATCAGTTCTATTTTAAACTAATCAAAACACGGGAATTTGTGACACATACTCTAATGTTCGGACAGGATAATTGGTTGTTTAAAAATTGTTTTTAATTGATGGTTACATTTTAGGTGCAAACTCACAACATCTGCCTGCCAGATGAAATGGACCTAACACCAGATCCTTATCGAATTTTAAAGTCTGTTTGACAAAATTTTGTAAGAACTAATCTTCGAATTAAGAACCTGGGTTTTAAAAGCAATAAAAGAATAGGCTGAGTGACTCATTCTGTATACTTTGAAATTTCTTTTAGGCCACCACTAGGTGATTCAGTTTTCTTTAGAAATCTTGTGATTAAAGTCTGATAATCACTTTCTTGTGAAAGCAAAAATAAACACGCATTATTGGGCGGCATGCGTTTTGAAATAATTCGGCAACCCTAATACTGGACTCCCTTCCAAGCTATATCAGAGACAGTAAGGATCCATTACTTTTTTAAAAAATACATCTTTTTACGGTTCACTTGTTAGATTATATGGGATGTGTTACAACCGGCATGATGTGTGGTTTATGTTCGAGTGAAATCTGCTATTTCTAAGATGAGCACGGGCAAAAATCTATGGGCTTAGCTAGGAAGAAGAAAATCATCTGTTTCGCGGAGTTTCCATTTTCACGGAACCCCAACGAAACCACGGTAAAAACGTTCCAAGGGCCTAGGCATGGTAGTACACAAGCCAATGGGGAGTGAACTTAGGGACTCAGAGATAGTGGGCACCTGTGGGAAGTGAGCCTGGTGCTTATAGCAAGAGGATATCAGAATGTGAAATGAACCTTGGCCTATGTGGGATTGATCTTTTGGTGTGAAAACTGTAGCCCGACTTGGGAGCGGTGAACACCATAGGAGAATGAACCTGAACTATAGTACGTGCGCACCAATGGGGAATGTTCTAGGACTACGAAGGATAGGATACCAGGGGATATGAATGAAGCAAGTGGAAATGGGGGAGGTGGGGCACCCGTGGGGAGTGAAGCTCGACTATACGGAGGTGGGAATCAATGGAGATTAAATTCAAGGATAGAGAAAGAAGATACCATTGTGGAGATTAGGCCCGTGAAATATCGGAGGTTTAAAACTATGTGAGGATTGTGAACCTGGGACAAAAGGAGAATAAAATGGGGCTTATGGGAGTTAATTATTATTATTATTATTATTATTATTATTATTATTATTATTATATTATTATTATTATTAATATTATTTTTATTATTACTATTTATTTTTATTATTATTATTATTATTATTTTAATAATTAGTATTATTATTATTATTATTATTATTATCCATTTTTATGTATTCTTACTTATATTAGTATTATTTTTTTTTATTTTATATTGTATTATTTTTTTTTAATTTGTTTATATATTTCACTGATTATGTACGAGGTAGAAGGATGTTCGCAGACAGTTGCTTCCCGGGGAATGTATTTCGCTGGAACCTTTCCGGTAAAGAGTTACTATGTGAGTAAAAGTGCTTAACACACACACTGCCAGATGTCCATATTTTGGCAGGGACGCAAAATTACTATATGATGCCTATATATATATTATTTATATTATATATATTTATATATATGTGTGTATATACTATGACTTTCCATAGTTGGTGATTAATGAAAAAAGTACTCACGTTTTGGTTTTCTATTCCAAAAATATAGGCTAAACAAATACACACAAAAATGTAGGGTTTGTGAGTGTTTACGCCCTCTCGTGTAAATGCTGTAGTTACGTCGCTAGGAAGAAAATATTATTTTAAAATTTAATCGACGCCAATGGTTAACAGGAATCACCCATGTTGATGAGAGATATTTGGACGAGAGTTTTTTTTTCAACAAAATTATTGAGGGTAAAGACAGTCATTTATTATTTAACATTCTATCCCGTGGCAAATTTACAAGAATTGATAGGTCATTGAGTTCTTCTCTTGCTGTGTTTAAATTCACTATAACAAATACGGCTCGCACTGTCCCTTGAGGATTCCTATGTTGCCAGTGAGCATTGGGTGTTGTTGCGGCAATAAATTGTTATGTAATGTCGTGCTGCTGATAAGAAATGGCTTATGTGGTATTTTTTGGTGAATATAAAATGTCACACACAGTGTTCCACTGTACGTATATCTTGCAACCTCACGAGAAAAGATTTCCGGTGTCTTTGTCCAAAACGAAAACATGGCCAGCCCAAAAAAGCCTATTAAAGGGTTTAGTTTTCGCGTCTTGCCAGCCAGGGGGAAAGGGGAGAAAACAGCTTTCGGAAACAAGTTAAGGGGGGCAAAAATTTTTAGGGGTCCATATTTGTAGAAAACGTCGGCAGTGGTCAAATGGGGACCATTTCCATGAACGCGTACTCGCGCCAAAAAACTTTAAAAAAAACGGATTTTTGTGAGTGGCCCAAACAAGTCCCCCTTTTAAAAGTTCCCGGGACCTTCGGATTAAGTTTGGCCAAGTTTTAGTCTTTTTTTTGAGGCCGGACTTCCCAAAATTAGTCTGAAACGAGTTACAAAAATATATAACCCTTTGCGTCGGGCAAGATTGCAGCATTTTTACTTTTTGAGAGCTTCGATTGGGGGAAGGACAATAGTCGGTAACGAATGACAGAGGCCAAACGTGTCCTGTTGCTATTGACACGGTTTTAAAAAAAAACTGTAAAAATTAGTGCAGATCGTAAAAAATACTCTTTTTTTTAGGGAGAAAAAAACTTTTTAAAATCCGTTAGTGGGTTTTTTCCGCGAGTTCCCAAGTGTAGGGGTTTCGAAGCTGAAGAAAAAAAGGGGACCAACCAAAAGAACGATTAAAAAAGTTTTAGGGGGAAAACAAAAGTTATTCTGCTGGCATTGTAATGAATGAAGGAATGTGATTCATCAGAAACCCATTTTCTGTTTTGTTGGTTTGTTCTTTTTTTTTTTCTTTTGGGTTTTGAGATTTATTGAAACATTCTTTCCCCCTTAAAATTTTAGTAGTCGCCCCTGGGACATAATTTTGTAGTCTGATCAGTCAACAGTAAAATTAATCACGTTTTGATTACCCTGGCAAAATTAAGTTAAAATTAAAAAAAAAAAAGGGAAAATTTATCTCCCCCGGATGTTTTGGCTAATTTCCTCTTTGGGAAATTTTTTTGAGAAAAAAGAATAAAAAGGGGGGGTTTTCTTACCTAAATTTAGTGTACTAGAGAGCTTGATGTTACCAGAAAAAAAGGGAGGCAAATTAGCCCCCGTTTTTTCTCACCCACTTCTATTTCGGAGAAAAGGGAAAACGTTAATAAAATTCGTTTTCTTAGTCATTTCCTTCGCTTAGGGTAAGACTAGCACGTCATTTAGGACTAGTAAAGAACTAAATCTAGTCCGCTTCCCAAAAAATTTGGGGGTTTGGTGTGAAGGGGAAATTTTTACTTGAGGGTTTGACAATGGTTTTGGGGCCCGGTTTCGAGAGGACGGGCAAAATCTTAACATAAAGTGGGAAGTATTTATGAGGTTTTTTTAAAAGGATAATACAAATTTTATATTGAGAAATTGGAAAAATGGAAACAATTAAATTAGGCCCTACGCGAATATTCTCTTGTATTTAAAAAAACTACAGGGGAAAAAAAACCCAAAATTTAAATGGGGGTTTTCAAGGTCATTTTCTTTTTTTTTTTTCATTTTCATTACATTTTTTATTTTTTTTAATTACTTGTTTTTCGGGGTTTGAATGTGTTTGTTGGAACCATTACAATCAATGACGAGGGTTTAAATTTCGGGGGTATATTGGAGAACAATTTCGATTTCCCCATGTAAAGCGTTTTTGGGAAAAATCTTGTGTTTTTTCGATTTTAAAAACCCGCTTAATCTAAACCCCCTCCCAAAAATAGTTTTTTTAAAATAGGGTGGGAAGGGTTGTTATTGTTGTACCAGGGGGTTGGGTGCTTAGTTTTTGTTTCTTTTGGTTTCTCACTTTTTGATATAAATTTTAATTATCATTTATTGTATTTTTGGGGTGCGGTCTGTGCGTACCATCTTTAAACTTATAACCCGAAAATCCCAAAAAATGACGTCAAATGACCAGTTTTTGGGCCACAAAAAAAAAAAATCGTGAGTTGTATTAAAACATTTTAAACCCAATGGGCCACTTGTTTCCTTGGCACTACTAATACTTTTTCCACTAGGGGGTGCAAGAAAAAAAACAACCCAAATAATAACGTCAATAGCCCCAGCCCCTTTTGGGTCTAAAGGGGGTACGATATTTTTGGGGGGGCAGTAGGGGCAAATAAATTTTTTCACAAATTAGGAGGATAGTTTATTTTTGCAACTGCAACACCAGGGGCCTCCTGTACCATTTTTATTTTGAAGTGGATAGAGACGGAAGCAGTTTTTTAGGATCCCCGTGATGAGTTTTTTTAATTTTTGGGTTTTAAGTGTCGATTTGTCAAATTTTGTCTTTCCTTTTTTTTTTTGTTACAGTTTGCTTAGATGTTGATTTAAAGGGTTTGGGTTAGTCAATATTTTTTAAGAAGTGAAATAGTAGTATGCAGATGACTTCACTAGGCTTTGTTATTTTTTTTGCCCCTCGCGTTTGTGAGTTGTTTTTCATAAATGTATTACCCAGACTATAATCGTTTTATGGTTACACAGGTTTGGGGGTTGGGGCGTTATAGTTCCCGGGTGGGAATGTTGGAACTCCTTGGCCAAGCCCATTTATTTTATGAGAATGAGTCAGCTGAACAGACCCCCGGAAGGAAGATGGGGAAACTTTCGCGTGGTTGTTAGTGAATTCTGTTCCAAAGGATGTTCTTCCAGCCCAAAAGGGACGATGGGGATAAATTTTAAATTTTTTTCCAATTTATGTTGTGCGGGGGGGAGCAGTGAAACTGTGTCAATTCTGTTTTGGGCGATTGCAAACCCAAACAAAAAGTAAAAACATCTGTAAATAATTTTCTTTAACTATGGCGGGACTTTCCCAAAAACTCGGAGAATAAACCTTTTTTTTGCCTCTGGGAAATTTTGGTTTTGCAGTTCGCTGTTTTTCATAATTTTGTAGGGAAAGGTTTATTTTGGTTCCGAAAATGGGGGAGATTTGGACGCGGGGTTTTTAAATTTTAAAGGGGTATCTTCCCGTCTTAGAGTCAATATGTCTTGATTTTTTTAGTCTATCTTCCTTTTTCCCGATCCACAGCAAATAACTCCCAAAGGGGCGTTCATTTTTATGCTCTTTCCTTTTTTTTGACATGTTTTTGTACTTTTACTTTTTTTATTAAAGTGCCCTTTTTCTTTTGGTGGGGACCCCATAGGTCAGGGGGGAAAAATAAGGGGGTTTAAAATTTTTTTTTGGGTTGTTTTTTTTTTTTAAAATTTTTTGCTGCTTTGGTTTGGCATCTCCAAGTAAGAAAAAATTTTGTAATTTCGTTCTTGAGGAAAAACATAGTTTCCAATTTAAATGTCTAGAGACCCTCTTTTGGTGACAGTTTTCTTGATTTTTTTTCCATAATTTCACGGTTTCTGTAACAAAAAAAAATTTTTTGGGGATTTTTCTGCCGGTGATTTTTGAGTGCTGTTTTAAATTTAAAAATTTTAAACTGCAAAACTGCAGCATTTGAATGGCTCCAACGTATAACAACTTAAGAAGAAACATTACTGAACAAGATGAATGATTTGGGGGGGCGTTTTCGTTGCCGAAACGTCCCCTTGCTTTCTTTTTATTAATATAAAAGGTCGACCCAATAATAACCACAGGCGGGTTATAAACCAAAACCCCATAGGTCCCCCTTAAACAAAAAATTTAAAGTTCAAGGGTTGATGGATATAACAACTAAAAATCTTTGGGGCTATTTAAAAAAATTTTTTAGTCGTTTTAAAATAGCTCCACGGGGTTTTTACTTGTTTCCATATAGATATTTTAATTTTTTTTCACTCAAATGCGTCTCAAAAAAAATTATTGTAGTAAAGGGGGTCCATCAAACGTTAAAAAACTAATTTGGGTTTTGCATTTTTAAGTTTTGGGAAATTTTTTTTTATTATAAATTTATTGTTCACTCTCTCAAGCACCCAAATTTGGTAGAGGGGAATAAATTCAAAAGCGAGCATGGTTTTTATATTATGCGTTCAGGGTTGCAAAGGTGAATGAAGCCCAAATGATTCCAATCATAAAGGATGTTTTTGATTGAAAAGGGGTTTGCTTTTCAGAGTCCAGAACAATGGGGAGAGGGGATGGACAGAGAGTATGTGAGAGAGAGGGGGAGGGCAGGGAGCAGACAGATAGTAGATGGGATAGATAGTTTCTAGATGGGTTTGTTTGATGATGGGTTTAGATGATGGGGATAGATAGATAAAAAAGATAGATGATAGATAGATGATAGAGGGTTTAGATAGAAAGATAGAGAGCTGAATGGCGTCAATGTTTTTTCTTCTAAAAATTTTTCTTTCCCTTTTCCCTTTCAAGATTTTGTTTGTAGATATGGATCATCCCCAAAAATTAGAGCGTTTTAAAAACTTTTTGAATGTCTGGACCAAAAAAAAAAAAATGAGTCGGGGGGAAGGGCATATAATTTTGAAAAAAGATCATAAACTAATTGAATTGATAAAAAAAATATTTGTTGTTTAAAAAAAAAGGGGACCCCAAAGATAAAAACAAAAAATGTAGGCACAGAAATGGCTTTCGCTGTTAAGGGCTCATCATCATCGTAACTGCAATCGTCATCTTTTACCCCATTTTCATCATCATCTTCTTTACCTTTCATTATCATCCTTATTGAGAAACAACATCCCCACTCTACCACAAAAACCAACATCCCCCCGTTTCATCATCATCATCTTTTTCATCATCAGAGCACCACCACCCCAATCTTCATAACCATTACCATCATCAATACCTTTCCATACCATGCTTTTCAGGAGTTTCCAAAATTTCGAACTTTTCTAGCACAAAAAGCAACGAAGTACCCAAATTGCAAAGACGAGACGCTGTCGTAAAAAAAACAAGTTAAAAACCACTTTTTCCGATGTACAATTCTAAATTAAGCAAATAAAAACAAGGTAAAAAAAATTTTGGGAATAAAAAAGAAAAATTTAAGTCAAATATACTACTACTACTAAATACTACTAAATACTACTACTATACTACTTTTTCTTTTAAAATTTCTTTTTACTACTTTCTACGATATACTACTTACTACTACTACTACTACTACTAATACTATTACAATGTTGGGTATGCGGTCTTGTGGTATAAAAATCGCTTTCGGGTTGGAAGGCCATAGGTTTGAGCCCCGGGTCGGCGCATAGTTGGTCCCTTTGGGGAAGGCTCTTTACTCACATTCTCTCACCGTATTCAGATGTTAAAAAAGAGTACCCGGACTTTTAACGCGTTTCTCTGTCCGAAAATAAAATTTTTAAAATCGCCTAACAGGCGTTTTTGTCCCCCCCTACTGTTAAAAATTGTTAAATCTTGCTGTTGGCCCGGGACCCCCTTTTTAAAACGCTTTAGCCCGTTTAGTGGGTTTTTCGCTATTTAAAGCTTTAATTTAAATTTAATTTATTTAACTACTACTACTATAATACTACTACTACTACTACTATATACTACTACTACTACGAATAAAAAAATAATAAAAATAATAATAATAAAAATAATAATAATTTAAAAATAATTATAGATTTAAAAAAAATAAAAAAATAATTATAAAAATAATTTAAAAATAATAATAATAATAATTTAAAAAAAATAATATTAATAAAAATAATGTAATAATAATTTTAAAATAATAATAATAATAATAATAATAATAATAATAAAAAATAATAATAAATTTAAAAAAAATAAAAATAATAATAATATACTACTACTACTCCCATACTACTACTACTTTCTACTAACAAAAACCCACTATACTACTATACTAATACTATTTTACTACTTTCTACTACTTTTCTATTTCTACTACTACTACTACTACTACTACTACTATACTACCACTAACCACCCCCCCTAAATACTATTATACTACCCACTACTACACTTTCTACTACTATACTAAATACTACTTTACTACTCCCACTACTACCCACTACTACTACTATTTCTTTCCCGCCCGCTGTACTATACAAATATAACTACTATGGTTTGGTAAAAGGCTTCTATTTTCCTGACTACATTATTAGGAAAAAATTTTAAAATTCCGACAATTAAAAAAAATTTTGAATTGAATTTCTAAAATTTTCGACTACTTTGTACTACAAAATACAAGAACAACCCAAAAAAACAACAACAAAAAATATACTACTAATTTCTTTTCTTTCTACTACAAAACTACTTTTTACTATACTATACTACTACTAATACCCCAAAAAAAAACTTTAATACCACTTTGTAATACCACCCCCCAAACATTACTTTCCACCATCTTTAAATTACTATTGATAGGGGCTTCTTTTGCGATAATACCAAAGCTTTGTTACTACTAGCATATAATCATACTTGTTTTAGTCTTTTATTTTAATGTATAATTAATAATTTTAAAAAAATAAAGGGTTGTTTTCGGGGGTTTTGTTCAAAAAATCGGATTCAGCCAAGACAAACATATTTTTTCAAGGTAAAAAAGCAGTATGGGAAAGCTTTTCTACTGCAGTAAATACACATTTTCGGTTTTTAAAAAATATTTTTTTTTTTTAAATTACCAAACTTTTGGCCAAAAATTCTTCCTTAAAAAATATTGATCGCCTAAAAGGGATCTTCATTTTGTCCACACAAAAACAACTCCCCCAAAACCCGGAGTTTTTTTTTTTATTACCTTGCGTGTATGATGCAAAAATATTTGACATAAAATCTATACTACTTGTACCCCGGCGTTTAAAACATGTCGCTGTTAAGTGCTTGTGCCCCACGAAACTTCAAACTTCAAACACAGTTTTTGCCCTTTTAAATTCTAAGTCAGGCATTACCGGTTTCCTAAAGGGAACAGAAAAGGTTTTCCCCTTTAAAAAGGATAACTAAAACAATTTAAATTTTATCAGTGATGTAGCAATTTAATAAATTAAGAGCTGGAATCAGTTGTTTTCCCCCCCCCCCCCACCCCACACACACCCCATCCACCCTTTTCCTCCCCGTTTTTCAAATGGGTGCTATGGCGTTTTTGAGTTGATAAATGCGGTTATGTGGCCCAGTGGTATGACAAGCTTCGGATGGGGTTGGTCGGGGTTTCGACCCGGGCCGGGGCTGGCGCTAGTTGAGCCCCTTTGGGAAAAGGTCTTACCCCCCTTCTCTCACCGTACTCATGTGTAAAATGATTTCCTGGTCTTTTTAACAGCATTGTCTTTGCCCAAAATTTTTTAAAATTTTTCGCCTAACAGGCGTCATTTTCCTGTCCTAATGTTAAAAATTTGGGCTTTTGCCCGGGGAAACCCCTTGTAAAGCGCTTTGAGCACATTTGTGGTTTTTTATTTAAAAAGCTTTTTTTAAATTTTTAAAATAATATTGCATTTATGAAATATTTTATTAGTGAGGCTGTAAAGGGGCTAAGCCCAAAATTTTGGAGAAGCCCTGGACAAAGGAAATTTTTTTTTTTAAGGAAAACAAATTATCATTGAAAGGGGGTCGTTGGAAATTAAAAAGGGTTTAAACTTTAAACCAAAAAACCCAAAATTTTAAACCCCCAAAAGCTACTGCGGCTATAATGTGGTTGGGGATATGACATCGCTTTGGGGGCCGGAAGAGCCTGGGTTCGAGCCTCATCGGCCCCAATTTGCTGAGCCTTGGAAAAGACTTTTTTTCTCACAATTCTCTCACCCTTTTTGGGTTTTAAAATGGTACCCGGCCGTTTTTAAAAGCGTTGTGTTTGTCCGGAAAAAAAAAAAAAAAAAACAAAATTTTTCCAACCCGGGTTTTCATGTCCCCTCCCTACATGTTACATGTGCTTTTTGGGGCCCGGGACCCCTTTTTAAAGGGTTTTGAACGTTTAAGGGGTAAAATTTCGTGTATTAAACCGCTCAAATTTTTTATTTTATTTTAGGAACGGGTTGAAATTTTTATTTAAAGGGAGGGTTTAAGCAATATTTCTAGATATTTGGTTTTTCTTTAGTATTATGTTAGTCCCCTCTAGGGCCTTAGAAAAAATTTGTTAATTCTGGGGGCGCTGCATGAAAAAATTATCAAATACCCTTTCATCATGTAATAAATTCCATGTCTGGACGATAAATTCCCCCAAAGTTAAAAAAAGAAACGCACTTAACCCCAAAAAAAACCCAAAAAAGAACACTTGCAAATAAAAAAAAAAGTGCTTTCAGCAATTTTCCCCCCCCACCCTAGTAAACCCCCCAAAAAAAAAAGTCTTTATTTCCCCCCCCCCCCCCCCCCCTCCCATCCTCTTTATCATACAGAAAAAAACCAAAAAAACACACACACACAAAAAAAGCGCAAGGGAAAACACACCATTTTTCTTCTTCTGGTTTATTTCCCGGTCCAGGCTTCGGATTTTCTGCATGTTTTTTTCTCCATTCCTCCCCGTCTCTTTCTTTTTCAAACAGCTCTTTTGGGGGGTTAGGTGGGTGAAGCCTTCAGTTGGGGCTATGAGTGTTTTTCTTTGTCTTCCCCGGGGGCGTTTACCAGGGATTTTTCCCCAACTGCCAGGTATTCATTCTTATTTTCCTTTACTATGTGTCCGAAAAAGGGTAGTTGTCGATCCCTATTAAGGGCATTAGTTTTCCCTTTTTTGGTTTTTGTTTGTTTTAGCATTCTTCGTTCGTTTTGTGTGATTAAAGATATTCTTGCATCCTTTTTCAAACCCCCAATTTCAAAAAGCTTCAAAGTTTTTTTGTGTTTCTGCATTTTTTAGTCCCGCTTTCGCCCCCGTTTTAAAAGATTGGCCCCCGTAGCCTTCAAGAATCGGAAAAAAATCCCGAACGACATCTGTTTTTTTTTTAAATTTTTCCCCAAAGGGCCATGGGAAAGGCCCGTTTGGCCACACATAGACATGCAAAAAATGCCCCGACAAGGGGGATAATTGGGGAAAAATTAAATGCATTCAAGGGAAAAACTTTGTCTGTCATTTCAACAGCCTGATGAGCAGTTAAGTGCTGAAAGGGGTTTTTGTTTAAAAAGAGGTGAAAAATAATATAAATATTTGTATTGAGTATATATATTTTATATATATAAAAATAATATTTATATTTATAATATATTTATTTATATATATATTATTATATATAATATTTTTAACCAGGCAGACAGAATAAAGGAAAAACGTTGGTCGAGAAAAGGGAAAAAAGTACAAACCCCTTTAAACCAAACTTTTTCATCTCCTCTCTCCTCTCTCCCTCTTTTCTCTCTCTTCTTTTCTCTCTCTTTTCTCTCTCTCTTATATAACTTTTAATATTATAAAATATATTAGATATATTAAAAGATATATTACAGAGAGAGAAGAGGATAGAGAAAGAGAGGGGAAAAAAATATAAAAACCCGAATAAATACATTATGCGCAATCCCGTAAGCCAGAGAGTCTAAATTAAATTTTAATCAAATTGAACACCCCCGTTCAAACCCCGGGTTTTTGGGGAGTGTTTCAATCTTTTGTGTTTCAGTATGTTTTTGGGCCCCCCAACTTAAAACACAAACACACTCACACACCACACCCCACTCAACACACACTCACTCACACACCTACACACCACACTCCCAACCCCCCACACACCCCACACGACACAAAAAAAAAAAATTTTAAAAATTTTCTGACCCCGAATGTCTTTCGCCACCAACTTACGCACAATCCAAAACACAACCCCAAAACACACCGACACAAACAAACACAAGTTACATACACAAAAAAAATTAATACACCCCTTTACAAAAATTTAAAAAATTTACTTTTAATTTTTTCACTGAAAAACCAGTACTTTGGCCCTCTCGAAAAACACGTGGGGCAAAAAAAAATTGTGACCAGAAAAATCCCCCTTTCAAATATTCGGTTTACGTAACCCTCATTTTGGGGAAAAAAATCTTAAACCGGGGGTTTGCAAAAGGGCGGGACTTTAAACATTATGGGGTTACATTTCAGTTTTTTTTTTTTTTGGGGAATTATACTTTAAACCCTCTCCTTACCAATATGGGAAAAAATGGTTTCATTCGTTACAATCGACCAACATTGTTTATTAAAAATGTTTTTGTACTCTTAACATTAAAGAAATTGAACAGTGTTTTGGTAGAGCTTTTTTTTTTTTAAAAGGAAAATATTTATTGAAAGGGAAACTTGCGGCTATTGTGTCTAGTGATAAAAATCTTTTTTTGTGTTAGTTGGGTGTGGATTTTTGGGGGGAAAATTTGAAATGGTGGCCCCGGAGAGATTTTAAGCACCCGGAAAAAGTAGAAAAAAAAGTGAGTATTTTTTTATTGAATGCATACCTTTTATGAAAAAAACCCCCTGCAGTTTGCTTTTTTTAAAACAATGAATTTTTTTTTTAAAAATAAATATAAAAAAATTATTCCCTTCATTCATCCCATAGGGAAAATTTTGTCTTAGGGTCTTTTCCCAAAAGGGAAAGATTAGAATAACAAGGCGTCAGCCGCATTTGCAGCGCCGAAATTGAGCTAGGGCAAGGTGACTTGCTCAAGGTAACAAGGCAGGGGTTTGTAATCGAACTCGGTACCTTTCGGGTACGAAGAAAGACCATACCTCTGAGCCTTTTTTCCCCCCCTAGAAAACTAATGAAGAAGTATTAGAGCAAACTAAAAACAAAAAGGGTTTAAACTAATTCGAAAAAATTTGGGAAAAAGACAAATGCAATTTTTAGGGCACCTAAATCGAATAAATGTATTGAACATCTTTCTCTCCTCACAGGAAAGGGGAAGGTTTTTAAAAATTTTGGTAAAACCAAGGGCAAACTTTTAAAAAAGTTTTGAACGGGGGAAAGACAAAGAAAAAAGAGTAATTTTATTTTTTTTAGGAAATTTTTACGAGAGATAAATGGCGTACCCGTCCCCGAATTTTTTGGGACAGACATTGGTTCTTGAAAAAAAAAAAAGGGGAATGATAGTTGCGCTTGGCAAAAAAAGGGGACAACATTGCCACCCCGGGGTATAACGGGCCCCAAAACAAAAAACTGTTAAGTGCTCTTGGTCGTTTATAGTTGGGGTTTTCATTTGGTGAAAATGACTCACAAACATGGGGGGCAAAAAAAAAAAAAAAAAAACCCCCCCCCCCCCAAAAAAAAAACAATGCAAAGGGCCCCGAACGTTTTTCGTTCTATCTATAGATAGTAGCCCTTTTGGTAAAAGCTTTAAACAAATTTATCCAAAATAAAAAGGCCAACCACAAAACTATGTTTTCCCCTTAAAAATTTTTATTTGGGTTAAAAACAGTTTTAGAATTTCAAAAACGCGGTGGCAAAAAAATAAAAATGCCTAAATTTACTCAAATTAAACCCCTCTATCCCCTTTTGGGGGTTTGGGGCTGACGTAAAAGGGAAAAAAATTGACGCCCTCAGCCTTTGTTTTATTTTACTTTTAAAAAAAGCCCTTTTTCATTTTTTGTACAAAGTTTTAAAACAGGCTATAAAAACCCTTTAAAAAAATTTCGCCATTTTGTGTGTTGGTAGTTTAACCTGTCCGGGGGCATTAGGTATTTTGCCCAAACGTAAAGGATCTTTTCCCTATCTGCTTTTGGGGGGTTTTAAATTTTTCAAAAATCCCCCCCCCAATATCTACTAAAAAAAAAAAAAAAGAAAAAAAAAAAAAAAAGAAAAAAACAAATTAAAAAAACAATGAAACAAAAGACAAAAAAACAAAAACAAACGGGTGTTACCGTGTTGTTTTTGTCGAATTGCCAATTTAGGAGATTAAAATAAAAGGGCCCCGGCTAAAAAATAAAAAAAAGGTTTTGTGGGTAAAAATTCTTTCCCCTTCCCATAAATAAAATTGTTGTTTATAAAAGCATTACTTTGTAGATTTTAACAAGATAGAATCTTTTAAAAAATTTTTGTAGTTTTCTCTATCTACTCTTTTATTTTTTATTTTGAGAAAAAAAATGAATAGGGGGGCTGCCTGCCTTAGGATGTTCCGTATTGAATGTGTGTAGGTTTTTGTGGTGTGGTTTGGGTGTGTATGTGTTATTTTTGTATGGTGTGTGAGTTTTGGTGGTGTGGTTTATTTTTTTGTGGTGTGTGGAAGTGTGGTGTGATGGTGGGGTTGGTAAAGGGTTTTGTTGGTGTGTTTTTTTTGGGGTGGGGGGTTTTTACTTCGACTTCGAGTGTTTTAATTATTTTTTAATTTACCCCCAAAAGGTTGGCGATTTTTGGGGGGTTTTTCCCCCAATACTAATTATTTTTCCATTCCAACCTATTATGAATCACCTAAATTTTTTAAAACTGATATATTTTTCGTTACAAAAAAAACCCCTTAAAGGGAAAAAAACCGCTTTTTTGTCTCTATACAAAATTTTCAATTGTTGGAAGGGGGTTTATTTTTTTTATGTTTAACTTTTTGGCTTATAAACAAAAAATTTCAAAAATTTGAGATTGCGGCCCGGGGGTTTTTGACGGGTCGATTTCGGATGGGGAAGGGGGGTGGGTTGAGCCTCGTTCTAAACCCGGCCATATTTTTAGCCCCTTTGGGAAAAGGTCTTTTTTCCCCCTTTCCCAAACATGTTAAAATGAGCCCCCAAAACCAAAAAGCTTTTGCCTCTGTGGGAAAAAAAAATTTGGTAATACGCAATTTTAAGGGTCGAAAAGTCTCTTTAAACGGTTTTACTTTTTTCTGTTTTTCAGGGCCCCCTTTTTAAAATTTTTTTGACACGTTTATTAGAAAAAGCTTTTTCCCAAAAATAAATTACATAAAAGGCATATTTTTATAAAATTTTAAAATATATTTTTAATATATAATATATATATTTTTAAATAAATTTTTTTGTGTGTGGTGTGTGTTTTTAAAACAATTTTTTTCATCTGGGTTTAAAATATTCTATGGGGAAATCAAATTTTCCCGAAATTTTTTTAAAAAAAAAGAAAGAAAAAAAAAAAACAAAAAACAAAAAAAACAAAAAACAACAACATCAACAAAAACAAAAAAACAAAAAACAAAACAAAACCCCCCCCCCCCCCAAAAAAAAAAAAAAAAAAACCAAAAGAAAAAACAAAAAAAAAAAACAAATTTTTTAAATATAAAAAAAAAAATTTAAAACTAAAACAAAAGTATGAGTAAGCTCTCCTATGTTTTGTTTTTTTTTTTTTCTCTGAAATTTTTTCAATTGGGGAAATTGCGACTTTTTTAAAATTTTTAAACCCAAACCCCCAAAAAATAGTAAAAATTACTTATTTTAATTGTAACAGGGGGTATTTTTCAAAAAAAGAAAGTTGCCTTTTTACAAAAAAACCAAATTTTAAATTTTCAGTTTTTTTTAAATAAAATATTAAAGGGTTTTTTTTAAAATCCGGAAAAGCTGTGGGGGGTCACAATTCTTGAAAAAGGGTTTTTAAAAAACAGAAACTTGCATGGTTTGGAATTGGTCGACTGACGCTTGTGCTTGAAGCATCCCCGGGACTTTGGAAGGCAAAGAAGAGAGGAAAAAAAAGGGGAAAAATTTGGCTGGAAAAAAAAAAAATTTTTTTAAAAATTGAGCTTTATATAGGAATACCACTAAATGTGTCAAAGCGTTTTTTAAAAGGGGGGGTTCCCCGGTAAAAAGCAACTTTAACATGAAACGGGACGGACGCCCGTTAGGCGGGAAATTTTTTAAATTTTTTGGGCAAAAAAAAAGCTGTTAAGGGGCCCGGGGGGTTCCCCCTTTTTAAAACCGAGTACGGTGAGAGAATTTTAGTAAAGAGCCTTTTCCCCAAAGGGTCAAAACAATATCGCGGGGGGAGGGGTAGAACCCGGGGGGGTTCCAAGGAAAAGGATAGGATGACCTGAAAGGGGGGGCCAAAAGACGGATTTGGTAGAAAGGAATGGGAAAAGGGTGCTGAGGCAAAATTTGGGTTCAGTGTCTGATGTCACGCCACCGGGAAAGGGGGGGCCATCTTGGTTCTAAAAAAAAGAAAACATTTTTTTTTTTCTTATTTGGGTGACTTTTCATTTTCCCCTTTTTATCAGAATGTTGGGAAAAGAAAACATGATCAAATGTATGGGGTTTTTTTCCCCTTTGGGGGCGCTTTTAGGGTCGCGGAGAAATATTTATTTGGGGGCGTCCCCAGTTTCCGATAGTTTATGCCGTGTCCCAACTACATGGTCTTAGGGAAAAAGTGGTACGATGTTTAAGGTATTCCCACCGACGATCACCCCCGGTCAGGGGGAATAAAATGGAGAGTTAGTTTTATACCTTTCTTATCATTTCACACACGTGGAAAAAAGGGTAAAAAGTTCTGGTTACCCCATATTTGTGTTTGGTCCTTTTATTTTTGGGGGCAATTTTAGCTTTTAGCCAAAAGGGTACTATTTTAATCTATAGAAGGGGTTTGAAAAATGACGCACTGGGGTTTTTTTTTTTTTTTTTAACCCTCCGGTTTTTTGTAATGCCCACTTAATGTTTTAAACCCTTTACACGTTAAATAAAACCCCCACAGTTTTTTGTGTTGGTCCGTTATTTTTCCCCGGGGAAAATTTTTGGGCTCTTACCCCAAACACTTTACCATAGCACTTTACAAAAGAAGGGTTGGTTCGATGGGTATTGGGGAAAAACCAAAAGAAAAAAGGGGGAAAAGGGGTGTTTTAAAAGCCTTTTAATCTCGCAAAAATTTTTTTTTTTCTCTGTATTGTATTTTTTGGGTCACGGTTTTTTAATTCCACTGAAATTTTTTTGTTTCCAATGGTATTCAGAAAAAATTTTACGTTACCTGTAAGGGTTTGTTTTATTTGTTTTTAATTTTTAAAAAAATCCCGTGATGGTTTTAGAAATAAGTTTCACAACGGTGCTTAAAAAAAAAATTTTTGTTACCACCCAAAAATTAAAAAGGGGGGTTTTTTTTAAATTTTCTCCAGCCCCGAATTGAAATCACTAAAAAAAAATGGAAAGATAGAAACCTCCTGCTTTTACATGTTTTTGATCATTATTTTAAGCTTTTTTTTTTCTGCGCCCATTTCAGGGGAAAAACTGAAAACCCCAAAAATCGCGCGTTTTTTTTTTCGCCGTTTGGAAAGAAAAAAAAAAAACTTAAAAAAAAATTTTTTGAGTGAAAAATTTTCCCCTTTTTTTTTTTGACCCAGATGTGTTCACCCCGTTGTGGGGTGCATGAGGGAATTCCCACCCACCCACGGGTCAAACCCCCGGTCATGGGGGAAAAAATGGGTGAGTTAGTTTTATTCCCCCTTTTTTTTTCATTTAACCACGTCGGTTAACTGGGACAAGGCAAAGGAAAATTGAGTTGTTTATATGATTTTCCTTTCTCAATCCCCCTCCCCTTTTCCCCTTACTTTGGGGTTTTTTTCGCAAGGTTTTTTGTTTTTGTTTCGTTTTCTGCCGGGGTAGAAGTATAAAAAGGGAAAATTGATATAAAATTACCTTATGCAACAATTACCGGGGTATAAAAATTTTGCTAGTTTTTCTGGACTTGCCTGGGTATTTCCTCGATGTACAACCCCCCCAAAAGAAATTGGGAAAATTCGTTTGTTTGTTTTTTTTTGTTTGGTTTTTTTGTTTTTTTTTTTTTTTTTTTTTTTTTTTTTTAAGGGTTTTTCGGCGCTTGCGAACATTAA
>NW_027622001.1:0-14864 GCF_034508935.2 Berghia stephanieae | reverse complement strand
ACAGTTTAATTTTTTTTTAAAAAATTTTTTAAAAAAAAAGAAAACTGACGGTAAAGAAGCCATATAAAAAAAAAAGTAAAGGTTAATGCCGGGGGGGGAAAATGCCAAACTTTCCATGGGCATCAAAATTTTTTAAAAAATTTTTTTTTTGCTAAAATAAACCTATAACCCGAAATAAATAAATTCTTTTTTTTCTTATCCCCTTGGCATGAGTTAGTGTCTTGATTTAATCAGCAATTCGTCTATTTGTCTTGCCTCTTAAAATTAAAGGGGAAAACATCGTCACTATAAAATATACCAAGTCTCTGGGTGAATTTTTTTACATTTTTTATATTAAGTGAAATTAATGTGAATTCATCTTTAAAATAATTAGATGAAATTAATGATTTGTCAAAAAAGAATTTTTCAAAATGCTAAAATGCCAAATCCAATTATCGCATGCCAAACGACTTTTAAAAGATTTTTTTTTTTAACTTAGCATAGAGATACCAACTTGGCAACAAACTTGCTTTATAATCTATTCATCTGGCATGTCACCTATTTCATACCTTTTACATACTAATGACTGTCGTTATGCTAATAGCATAAATAAATATTTTGATCAAGTTGATTTATTGCGATGCGGTATGGTAACTTGGGGGTGAAAGAGAAGAATAAAATCCAACATATAATAAATATCGCTGGGAAAATCGTTGGATGTAATTTTTTTAAGAGCATCTGAACTCCACCAGAACAGTATCCTCATATTCTATACTTGCCCAACCATTCTACCTCCTTCATCCAGAGACGCCAACTTTAAGTTTGGCTCACAGGAGTTTCAGACACCACTCGTAGGAATTTCAATGCCGAAAGAGGAATTTCCACACACAAGAAAAAGGAATTGGAATGGTATTTGGCATTGTGTTTACATATTGTATAGTTCTAAATAGATAACTGATTAGAATTATATTATGATACATAAACATATTGTCAAATACAATCCCAAAGTTTCCTTATTTTAAATGAAGTAAAGCGCCAAAACCTGATGGTAGAGATTGTAGTACTGGTGGTAGTGAGGATGATGTGGTGTTAGTGGTTGTAGTAATAGTGGTAGTGATGATGAAGATGTGATATTGGTTGTTATAGTAGTAGTAGTGGTGGTAGTGATGATGATATGGTGGTGGTTGAAGTAGTAGTGGTAGTGATGATGATGTGGTGGTGGTGGTGGTTGAAGTAGTAGTTCTAGTGTTGATGATGTGGTGGTGGTATAGTGGTTGTAGTAGTTGTGGTCGTGATGATAATGATGTGGTAGTGGTTGTAGTAGTGGTGGTAGTGATGTTGATGTGGTGGTGGTTGTTATAGTAGTAGTGGTAGTGATGATGATGTGGTGGTGATGGTGGTTGTAGTAGTAGTGGCAATGATGATGTGGTGGAGGTGGTTGTAGTAGTAGTGGTAATGACGATGTTGTGGTGGTGGTGATGGTTGTAGTAGTAGTGGTAGTGATGATGTGATGCTGGTGGTTGTAGTAGTAGTAGTGATGATGATTTGGTAGTGGTAGTTGTAGTGATGATGATGTGGTTGTGGTGGTGTAGTAGTAGTAGTGGTGGTGATAATGTGGGGTCATGGATGTAGCAGTAGTGGTAGTGATGATGTGGTGGTGGTGGTTGTAGTAGTACAGTGGTAGTGATGGTGATGTGGTGGTGGTGGTTGTAATGGTGATGGTAGTGATGATGATGTGGTGATGGTGGTTGTAGTAGTAGTGGTAGTTGCAGTGATGTGGTAGTGTTAGTAATAATAATGTGGTGGTGATGGTTGTTGTAGTAGTGGTAGTGATGATGATGTGGTGGTGGTTGCAGTAGTAGTGGTAGTGATGATGGTTGTGTAATACTAGGGGCAATGATGATGATGTGGTGGTTGGAAAGGAGGGGGGGGGGGGTATCCTTGGAACAAATTGACCTCACCGGAATTTGACGGAAGTTGCCCGGAGCCCGGAATTTTTTGCTCCAGACCGGAGTTTTTTCCGGTGAAACCGGAGTTTTGGCATCACTGCCTACATCATTTATTTGAGTTGTTACCACCAGGTAGATTTTTCGAAGGCATTAAAACTAGAATTAACAGATACAAAAACTCTTTTATACCCACAGCAGCACGAGTACGAAATGAAAAGAAGTAATGTATATAATCTCTCTCTCTCTCTCTCTCTCTCTCTCTCTCTCTCTCTCTCTCTCTCTCTCTCTCTCTCTCTCTCTCTCTCTCTCTCTCTCTCTCTCTCTCTCTCTATCTATCTATCTATCTATCTCTCTATCTATCTGTCTATCTATCTATCTATCTATCTATCTATCTATCTATCTATCTATCTATCTATCTATCTATCTATCTATCTATCTATCTATCTATCTATCTATCTATCTATTCTATCTATCTATCTATCTATCTATCTATCTATATCTATCTATCTATCTATCTATATCTATCTATCTATCTATCTATCTAATCTATCTATCTATCTATCTATCTATCTATCTATCTATTATCTATCTATCTATCTATCTATCTATCTTATCTATCTATCTATCTATCTATTTATCTATCTATCTATCTATCTATCTATCTATCTATCTATCTATCTATCTATTATCTATCTATCTTATCTATCTATCTATCTATCTATCTATCTATCTATCTATCTATCTATCTATCTATCTATCTATCTATCTATCTATCTATCTATCTATCTATCTATCTATCTATCTATCTATATCTATCTATCTATCTATCTATCTATCTATCTATCTATCTATCTATCTATCTATCTATTATCTATCTATCTATCTATCTATCTATCTATCTATCTATCTATCTATCTATCTATCTATCTATCTATCTATCTATCTATCTATCTATCTATCTATCTATCTATCTATCTATCTATCACTATCTATCTATCTATCTATCTATCTATCTATCTATCTATCTATCTATCTATCTATCTATCTATCTATCTATCTATCTATCTATCTATCTATCTATCTATCTATCTATCTATCTATCTATCTATCTATCTATCTATCTATCTATCTATCTATCTATCTATCTATCTATCATCTATCTATCTATCTATCTATCTATCTATCTACTATTATCTATCTATCTTCTATCTATCTATCTATCTATCTATCTATCTATCTATCTATTCTATCTATCTATCTATCTATCTATCTATATCTATCTATCTAACTTATTATATATATATAGTAGTGTCATCACAGACGAAAAGGAGAAAATTGAAAGATGGAGAGAATATTTCGCAAACCTTCTGAACAGACCAGACCCATCTTCTTACACAGATATCCCAGAAGCAGAAATGGACGTAGAGGTTAATCTTGGTCCAATCACTGAGCATGAGGTGCACGAGGCAATACAACAACAAAAAAATGGCAAGGCCCCAGGTATTGACAAAATCAGTGCGGAAATGCTTAAAGCGAACTCGCAAGAAATGTCCAAAATTCTCAGTAAATTGTTCACCAACATTTGGGAAAAGGAAGAAATACCAGAGGATTGGCAGAAAGGCATCATCCATAAAATAGCCAAGAAAGGAGACCTAGGAAATTGTGCTAACTGGCGTGGAATCACACTCCTGTCCGTAACGAGCAAAATTTTTAATAGAATCCTTCTGAAAAGAATCTCACCTCACATTGAAAACATTCTAAGAAAAGAGCAGGCAGGGTTCAGAAAAGGGAAGTCATGTAGTGACCACATATTTACCCTGAGACAAATCCTGGAGCAAAGCATTGAATGGAACAGCCCCCTCTACACCATTTTTGTCGATTTTGAAAAAGCCTTTGACAGCTTACATAGAGAGTCCCTGTGGAAAATACTCCGCCATTATGGTATACCGATGAAGATAGTCAACCTAATCAAAGCAAGGTACAGCAACTACCAATGCCAAGTGATCTGTGGTAACAATTTAACAGACAGCTTTAATGTAACAACTGGTGTAAAACAAGGCTGCATACTCTCCCGCTTCTGTTTATCCTGGCTCTAGACTGGCTCATGAAAAATACAATTGATGGTAAGAAGAGAGGCATTCGCTGGACACTGACATCCTTTCTGGAAGATATAGACTACGCAGATGATATCGCGTTAGTTTCCAGTACACACAGAGACGCCTCAGAGAAACTAAACGTACTACACAAGAACGCCTCGAAAATTGGACTGAAAATGAATTTCGATAAGACTGTGTACATTAGGGTGAATCCAAAACATGACAGTGAAATTAGGATAGATGAACATATAATTGAAGAGGTAACAGAGTTCTCCTACCTCGGATCCAAAATAACAGACGACGGAAACGCAGAACACGATATCAAGCACAGCATTCAAAAGGCAAACCAGGCTTTCGGCATGCTGAAAAACTTTTGGAAATCAAAGCAAATAATGAGAAAGACAAAGCTGAAAATATACAAGAGCAATGTTTTAAGTGTACTGCTTTATGGAAGTGAAAGCTGGAAAATGACATCCTCCTTAATACAGAAACTAGAAGCCTTTCAGAACAAGTGTTTAAAAAGAATATTTTGGCCTACAAAAATAAGAACAGTGGATCTATTAAAGAAAGCTGACTGCACTAGCATTGATAGCCAAATAAAAAGAAGAAGATGGCATTGGCTGGGTCATGTGGCCAGAATGGAAAAAGGGTCACTTCCCAAGACAGCCTTGTACTGGACAGCAGATGGGAAGAGAAAGCGGGGAAGACCCAAAGAAACCTGGCGAAGGACCATGGAGAAAGAATTAAAGGAAGCAGGCCTGTCCTGGAATACAGCCACCGCATAGGAGCCGATCGCAAAAAATGGAGATGTCTGGTGGATGCCCTATATGCCTCAAGGCCCGAAGAGGATTAAGTAAGTAAGTAATAATAATAATAATAATCAAGAAACACCAAGAGGAGGAAACATCATAAAATGTCCCACTAAAAGAATGCCTGCATTCCACAACGCCAGGAAATACTGGGTTTCCTCAAATCGCCTCCAGGAAATGACAGAACTGCATTAAATATGTGCAGATGGAAACTTGGGAACAGTGATGCCTGCCGAAAATGTCAGGCAGCCCCAGAGACCAGTGATCACATTGTCCTCCACTGTCCAGTAACTAAACTTGAAGGTGGCTATGAAACAGTCCTTCGGGTGACGAAATGAATTTGGAGGTGTAGCCTTACGCTACTACTACTACTACTACTACTACTACTACTACTACTGCTACTACTACTACTACTATACTACTACTACTACTACTACTACTACTATACTGCTACTACTACTACTACTAATACTACTACTACTACTATACTACTACTACTACTACTACTACTACTACTACTACTACTATACTACTACTACTACTACTACTACTACTACTACTACTACTACTACTACTACTACTACTAATACTAATACTACTACTACTACTAATACTACTACTACTACTACATGAGACTGTAACCAGTTTTTTGACATCGCATTTTTTTCCTTTTGAGCTGTCAGTCTCTTTTGAACTCTGATCTTCAATAAAAAAACACTTTTAGTCTCAATACTAGTCGACACGGTTGGGCTTAGTGAAAAATGTTTTATTCTTTCATAAGTCTTATCAAAGGGGACGAAGTGACCGAGTGGCTGTGATCCGGAAGGTCCGGACTCGAGCCCCGCTTCAGGCACTTTCGGTTTGTTTGTTTTTTACTTCCTTGGGCAAGATGATTAACCCCCAATTTGCTCACTTGGACAACATGGGTGATTCCTGTTGACATCAGACATCCTGGTTGATGAATTATCTATAATAAGCCTTCATGGAATGCCTAGGCGACGGGATCTTATGATGCCGTGGGGGAAGGGCCTAGACTTATCTAATTTTTTTTTTTTAAGTCTTATTAAAATCACTCGGTACATTAATTCTCCAAAAAGAATTTCATGTAATTTGTCTCATGAACAATTTGCGTTCTTATTAAAATCACTCGGTACATTAATTCTCCAAAAATAATTTCATGTAATTTGTCTCATGAACAATTTGCGTTCTTATTAAAATCACTCGGTACATTAATTCTCCAAAAAGAATTTCATGTAATTTGCCTCATGAACAATTTGCGTTCTTATTAAAATCACTCGGCACATTAATTCTCCAAAAAGAATTTCATGTAATTTGTCTCATGAACAATTTGCGTTCTTATTAAAATCACTCGGTACATTAATTCTCCAAAAATAATTTCATGTAATTTGTCTCATGAACAATTTGCGTTCTTATTAAAATCACTCGGTACATTAATTCTCCAAAAAGAATTTCATGTAATTTGTCTCATGAACAATTTGCGTGATTGTACTGATGACCATCAAGGCAAATTAATGTGACACGGAAAAGAATTCTCTCCAAAAAAAAAATTTTTTTTAATTCAATGTCTAATTTCCATCTCACATCAAACCTCCAAAAAAAGGACCAAAAAAAAAAAGCAGGTAGATATAAAGAATAATGTTTTTATATAATTTTCAAAATATTCATCTATATATATTTTTTAAATCGAAAAATGGATAGAAAAGCATTTGATCTACATCAAAGGAACCCCGTGCAATTTCAAAATTGCATCACCTTCATCATAAAATGGCTATTGGGCCGTGAAATTTTGTTTACATTTTTTCCAGACTCCACGAACTAGATAGAGATAATCTACCGTTCTCTGAGAAAAAAAAAAATGATATTTAAAATTTTGGCCAGAAAACTTGTCCTTCAAATATCTATCGATCGATCAAATTGACCCTCGTCTTGGCAGAAATTCTCAAACCTGAGGCTTCGATAAGTTCCAAGTTTGAGGGGCTTTTTACCAAGATGAGAGGTCCCTTTGATCGATCGGTATTTGAAGGACAAGTTTTCAGGGCAACATTTTAACATGGTTTTTGCGGGGGGGGGGGGGGGGGGGGGGGTTGTTTGTTTGTTTGGTTGGTTTTTTTTTTTGTTTTGTTTTGTTTTGTTTTTGTTTTTTTGTTTTTTTTTTTTGGGGGGGGGTTGGCTTTTTTTTTTTTTTTTTTGGGTCAGAGAACGGGTGACGGCATAATTGACAACACCTGAGTAGAAGAAGGGCATTGTGGCAATTATTGAGATTTTATCCGTTATTGGAATGCAAGCCAAAAAAAAATATGATAGCAGATAGCAACATCTTTTATATTGGCAATAATTATTATTAATTGCTGCCTTTTCTCTCTTTTGGATGACGAGATCCATATCTCCTTTCTCCCCACACTTCGCACTCCTTCAACCCGCATCTGATAACGGAACAAATTAATTCTACAAAGCCGAGATAACGATGCATCACATGAGATGCCATTAAAGTCATTAAGAAACAATGTAAACGTGTTTCTCTTTTAATGTTCTTATTCCCATCTAGACTTTAATTAGACTTTTCTAAAGGAATTTTTAATCAAAATTATATCAGATCTGCTAGCTGTCGGCCTGATAATAAATATCAATACACACATGATATCAAAGTCATACAGAAACAATGTAATCGTGAAACCGATTATAATTAGACCTTTCAAAAGGAATTTTTAATCAAAATATCTATCTGCTCGCTGTCGGCTTGATAATATCAAGACATACGTGATATTTACTGAGATGATTTATTTATTGACAAAAGAGAAGAGGAAATAGGAGAATGCGACACACCTGGAGTTCCGGCCGTGTTCCCAATCAATGCAAGAACTTGCAACAAGGAGGGAACACAGACTGCCAAACATCGGTCAAAAGAAAGTATACACTTGTTTTATCTACAAAATTGGTATGAATTATTGTTATGGTTTATTTAAAAGCTATGTGTAATCATAGTACTATCATTTATCTTTCATTTTGTCAGAATTTGTAACGTTTATGGTTGATCGTGTATGCGACTTTTAAAAGATGATCTTCAAAAAGGGAAGTAACAAGTCATACACTATAATGTTGACAAACAATGACATTTTATTAAATCTACTAGTGTTCATTTCATTTGAGGTGAAGGTGAATCTAATTCAATCAGTAACGAGTATGTCTCCCGTTTGCTCCAATCACAGCATTGCATCTCCTACGCAGGAAATTGGTCAATCTGGCCAGCTGGTGTTGAGGAATGTTATTCCAAGCTGTTCTTATGGCGTGTAACAGTTGTTGTTCATTTTGTGGGGCCGGGTCTAATGAACGAACTTGGCGGCCGATTTAGTCCAACACATGTTCTATTGGATTTAGATCGGGGAATATTGTAGACCACGGGCTGATAATGTTCACATTATTTGCTACTATAAAATCCATTGTTACTATAGCTCGGTGGGATGGTCATTGTCGAGTTGGTATGAAAAATTAGGATGTCATGAAAAATGGGGTTGTAAAATGTGCTGGATGTACCTTGCACCGGTTAGGGATACGTTTACTTGGACTAGAGGTGTCCTATAGTCTCTGCTTATTCCATCCCACACCATGACTTGTCCATATCCTCTGGTTGGGGATTCCAAGACAGAAGAATCGTCAAATTGCTCGTGTGATCTTCGGTAACACCGTAATCTACCGCCATATTTCTTCCAGTCACAAAGCGTGATTCATCTGAGAAGAGAACAAATGACCACGCATGCATGTCCAGCGCAGATGAGCACGGGCCCACAGAAGACGGGCCAACCGGTGATGTGCTCTTAGAAGTGGTCGCATCAATGGACGTCTTGCGATAATGTCATGCTCTCTAAGTCTGCAACGAACAGTGTGTCGACTAATTCGTGAACCTGGGAACTCTAGCGCAGTTTCACTCGCCGTCCTAAAACAATCCCGTAGATGTAGGGTGCGTATAAAACGGTCCTCACCTTGTGTTGTTACTCGTGGTCTGCCAGTTCGATCTCTGTCCCTTACGGTTTGTGTCATTTCAATTCGATCCACTAATGAATATACAATTCTCCTTGTGATATTAAATATTTTTGCGACATTGGTCACAGACTGTCCAGCTGGAAGATGACCAATGGCACGTGCACGTTGTCCTAAACTAAGTCGTGGCATCGCGTAGATTAATGAATGGTATTTTGCATTGTGTTTTCCTGCCCTGAAAATGTTTCAAGAAGATAGTGATGACAACAACAAAAAAAAAAATAATAATCTACACACTTCCTATCCATAGTAAGGGGCTAAAAGGCCATTTTAGCACGTGGCGCGACGTGGTGAGCGAATTTCAGGTCAAAAAGAAAAACATCGACTATCAGTACACAGAAAGGCTAATGGTAAACAACTCAGTGTAAAATAATTAGCCTAAGTCAACGGATATAAAAGTAACGACGATTTTAAATGTGTATTCTTTCTTTTGATCGCAAGTATATAATAGCTTCGAAAAAAAAAAAAAGAACAAAATACCAAACACGGAACGATTCCGGCTCAATATCCTTCTTCAGCCAACAACAACAACAACAACAACAACAAACAATGAAAACATAAATACATTAATATAGATAGTGTGCGCTTGCTTGATGCACGATCGCTATGTGGTCTAGTGGTATGACACTCGTTTTCGGATCGGAAGGTCCTGGGTTCGAGCCTCGCGCTCGACGCATAGTTGAGTCCTTGGAAAAGGCACTTTACTCACATCCTCTCATCGTACTCATGTGTAAAATGAGTACATGGCCGTTAACAGCGTTGTCTTTGTCCGAAAAATTGTAATATCGCCGAACAGGCGTCATGTCCCGTCCAAAATGGTAAGTGTTGCTGTTGGTCAGGGGGCCCTTGTAAAGCGCTTTGAGCACATTTAGTGGATATTGCGCTATATAAAGCTCAATTTCTAAAACTATGTTGGCTCTCATGCAACAACATATTATGAGACTCATAACATTCCATTACAGAGAGAACGAAGTTGACGTCATTAGGGCCTTTGTTATTATTTTGTTTTGTTTTGTTTTTTTGTTTTATGTTTTTTTTGGGTTTTTTTTTTTTGTTTTTTTTCTTGCCATCCGCGTTTATGAGTAATTCTCACTAAACTGTATGAACCAGACTATAAACATTCAAGGTTACCACACATCGTTTTGTGTGTTGGTCCGTTGTGCTTCCGGATGGCAATGTTGTAGGTTTCTTAGCCAAGCGCATACTATCTATATTATATAATCTTTCACGACAAACTCAAGTATTTTACACAACACACAGGTAAGACTTATTGGTCGATAACACGCTTGAACAGTCGTGACGTCACTTCCATCGAAATGACGCATGGTAACTTAGTAACTGGCTCTAAACTATTGGAACAATGGCGGGCGCCCTTATGAAATATTTCTCCGATGAGCATAAAAGCGTATCCAGAGGAAAAGAAAACATCATAAATCTGATCATGTTTTGACTTTTACACATTCTGATCACAAGACATATGAAAAGTTCTAGCCAGCATGAAGAATAAAAAGTATAGATTCTCTTTGTTTAGAACCACGATGGCCGCCGTTGCTGGGCAACGTGACATCAGACTATTGAATCCAATCTGCTTCAGTCAGTGACCTTCGTCAACTCATGGTCTGACACTGATAGTAGCCTTCGGTAACTTATAGATAGTATGCGCTTGGCTTAGAAGCTCACAACATTGCCATCCAGAAGTATAACGGACCAACACACACAAAACTTTGTGTAATCATGAACGTTTTATAGTTCGGTTCATATGGTTTATGAAAATTACTCATAAACGCGGATGGCAAAAAATAATAACAAAGACTTAAGTGACGTCATCTTCATTCTATCTATAGCCCGACAATGACCAAATAATGACGTCAAAAGACAAGTCTTTGGCAACAATAGAAAACAAATCGTGAGTTGTATTCAAAAGGTAAACCAATGAAATCACTTGTTTCCTTAGCTCTACTAACGACAACTCAATACTCTTCAACAGTCCTAACGTCACTTCCTTCCTAATGAAGCATGGTAACTTAGTAACACTGGCTCTAAACTATCGGAACAATGGCGGACGCCAGTATGAAATATTTCTCCAGCGAGCATAAAAGCGTTTCCAGAGGAAAAAAAAAACATAAATTTGATCATGTTTTGACTTTTACACATTCTGATCACAAGGCATATGAAAAGGGAATGAAAAGTTCTAGCCAGCATGAAGAATAAAAAGTAATGATTTTCTTTGTTTAGAACCAAGATGGCCGCCGTTGCCGGGCGGCGTGACATCAGACTACTGAATCCTATTGGATTCGTCGCCCATCGTGGTTCTAAACAAAGAAAATCGGTTCTTATTATTCTTCATTCTGGTAGAAGTTTTCATATGTCATGTGATTAGAATGTATACAAGTCAAAACAAGATCATATTTATAATGTTTTTCTCCTCTGGATACACTTTTATGCTCGTCGGAGAAATATATTATAAGGGCGTCCGCCATTGTTCCGATAGTTTAGAGCCAGTTACTAAGTTACCATGCGTCATTACGAGGGAAGTGACGTCATGACTGTTGAAGCGTATAGACGGTGTACAAATCTTTATAATTACGTCAAATGTAAGTCTTAGTGGGTTTTCCATCGCTAACTTATAGCTGCCACTAAAACAAGCTAAGACTCATATTTTGAGTCATTTTTAGGTTTGTGTCAGGCTATATTATGTTAACGATGGCTACGTACTGACCACCAAATGACGTCAAAAGAAAAGTCTTTGGCCACAAACGAAAACGAATTGTGAGTTGTACTCAACAGTTAAACCAATGGAATCATTCGTTTCCTTGACCACTACTAAAGGCAAAAAAAAATATTGAGCTTTTATATAGCGCAATATCCACTAAACTAGCTCAAAGCACTTTACAAGAGGTCTCTGGCCACCAGCAACACGTAGCATGTAGAACGAAATATAACGCCTGTTAGGCGATATTGCATTTTTTTCCGACATAGACAACGCTGTTAACGGCCAGGTACTCATTTTACACCTGAGTACGGTGAGAGAATGTGAGTGAAGAGCTTTTCCAAGGACTCAACAATGCGCCTCTCAGCGGTACGGTCTTTGCGTCGTCCCCACAAGGTACCGATTTGGAGCGTAACCATCGTTAACTTATAGCCCGACACCATAACCCTCTAGGACTTATAGTTTGACGTCATTCTTTAGTCTGTGTGCAGCGTCCAGTGAGTACAGTTCAATGAAACAAGTGATTCTATTAGTTGAACTGTTGAATACATCTCACGATTTTTTTTTCTTTTGCGACTAAAGACTTGTCTTTTGACGTCATTTTTTGATCAGTGTCGGGCTATGAGTTAGCGATGGCTACGGTTAGACTACCCGCCTTTTTATAATATGGCCTTGAGCAAGTCACCTCGCCCTAGGTCACTTTGCAGCGCTGCACTGCCGCTGACGCCTGAGTAATTCCAGTATTCCCTTGGAATAAACCGTAAAGACAAATTTCCCCTCGGAGATGACTAAAGGGATTTTAATTTATTTATTTTTAATTTGTGAATAAAAAATGATTGGTTGTCAATCAATAAAGGTGAAAAACATTATATTCAAGTGTCTTTGTATCATTTGACACTTTCTTCAGACTCCTGAGTACGTGGATGGGTTGATAAAAAGTTTACAATTCCCGAATCAAACCGCTATAGTCTTCAACAGTCGTAACGTCACTTCCTTCCTAATGACGCATGGTAACTTAGTAACACTGGCTCTAAACTATCGGAACAATGGCGGACGCCCGTATGAAATATTTCTCCGGCGAGCATAAAAGCGTTTCCAGAGGGGAAAAAAAACACATAAATTTGATCATGTTTTGACTTTTACACATTCTGATCACAAGGCATATGAAAAGGGAATGAAAAGTTCTAGCCAGCATGAAGAATAAAAAGTAATGATTTTCTTTGTTTAGAACCAAGATGACCGCCGTTGCCAGGTGGCGTGATATCAGATTACTGAATTCTATTGGGGACCATCAATTACACTGCCTTAATACGGCCATAATAAAATATGTGCGGCTATGTGGTCTTGTGGTATGACACTCGCTTTCGGGTCGGAAGGTCCTGGGTTCGAGCCTCGCTCGGAGCATAGTTGAGTCCTTGGAAAAGGCTCTTTACTCACAGCACATTCTCCCACCGTACTCAGGTGTAAAATGAATACCTGGCCGTTAACAGCGTTGTGTCTCTGTCCGAAAAAAAAAAAAGTAATATCGCCTAAAGGGTGTCATGTCCCGTCCAAAATGGTATGTGTTGCTGTTGGTCAGGGGGCCCCTTGTAAAGCGCTTTGAGCATGTTTAGTGGATATTGCGCTATATAAAAGCTCAATTTTATTATTATTATCATCATCATCATCATCATCATCATCATCATCATAATAATAATAATAATAATAATAATAATAATAATAATATTGAAATAAAATAAAGAGAGGAAACATAACGATTATATATAGAGCAATAAAGAAACATTCACTTTTATATGAGAAAATGCATTGTCCTTCTCCCAGCGCTCCTCCATTTTCTGGAAGTTTGCCGGGAAGATACACTGCCATAAATAATAACGTAACACATTTGTATAGATTTATTGTGGACGGAGGAACTCTGCCTGTTTTTTTAAGTTTGTAAATATTTTACGACATCTGTGATTTGAAAAACAGTTTGTAAATAGCTTAGACATCTGTTATTTGAAAAACAATTTGTAAATATTTTACGGCATATGTTATTTGAAAAACAGTCTGTAAATATTTTACGACATCTGTTATTTGAAAAACAGTTTATAAATATTTTATGACACCTGTTATTTGAAAAACAGTTTATAAATATTTTATGACATCTGTTATTTTAAAATATATTTTACGACATAGATATTTTGAAGAAGAAAAAAAAACATGTTCAGGACACGGGTTCTTTTCTTCGAAGAGTTACGGCCATGGTGACTTACAAACACGATATTATCGTTGACGTGGATGTTATCACAGCACAGCACTCTCATTCTTCGCGATTTCAACTGGTTGGTTAGATAATTTTTATGGCCGTCAAATTAAACGTCCATTAAAAAAGACGATCAAACACCGAATCTTGTTGGGGGGGGGGGGGGGGGGGGGGGGCGGGGAGGAATTGGGTCTTCTTGTAGGGGTGTCGGGATTGACTTTGAGCGACTTTTGGGGTGTTTAAAAAATGAAGTTGGGGGAAGAGGAGAGAGAGAGAGAGAGAGAGAGAGAGAGAGAGAGAGAGAGAGAGAGAGAGAGAGAAAGAGAGAGAGAGAGAGAGAGATTTTTAAATCCGAACAGATTGGAATTGCTTTTGTTGTAATTAATATGTTTATATTATTTCTTCCTTTACCAAACAGCCAATCACTGGCCACCGAATCTTTTCGCATCAACATAAAAAGGAGACAAATAAGAAAGAAAAAAAAAACATAAACAAGAAATAGAAAATAAATATAAAACAGAATGAAGAGAAAAATAAAACTCCCAGAAAACGTTACTATCTATAGATAGAATGATGTTGACGTCAGTCAGGTCTTTGTTATAGTTTTTGTCATCCAAGTTTATGAGTAATTCTCACTAAACTGTTTGAACCAGACTATAATAAACGTTCGTGGTTACACATAGTTTTGTGTGTTGGTTCGTTATATTTCCGGATGGCAATGTTATGAGCTTCTTAGCCAAGTGCATACTATCTATAGATAATGATATAATAATAATAATAATAATAATAATAATAATAATAATAATAATAATAATAATAATAATAATAATAATAATAATAATAATAATAATAATAATAATAATAATAATATATAATAACAATAATAATAATATATTAGATTTACTTACGAGGATTTTCCGCTACCAGTGGGTCCCATCACGGCGTTCATTCCTGCCTTAAAGATGCCACTGAAATGGAGAAAGTTTCGCTGGTTTTTTATTTAAAACGGGGGGGGGGGGG
>NW_027622000.1:12500-14875 GCF_034508935.2 Berghia stephanieae | reverse complement strand
TTCCTTTAAAGCACACAACTTATATCATACGATAAATAAATATATCAATATAACTACAAATTAGACACATATATAAATGAAATAAATGAAAAAAACTCACATGAAAGGAAACATCTGAAGACCAACATCCAGAAAAGGAGAATTGACATCGAAAAAACACATCAAAGATGGGTGAATTGTCTAAAAAATTTGGGTTTTCTTTTTTCTCCAATGATCACAAAGTCAAAATCTGAAAATCTCATCGAAGTTGAAGCTCAAGTTGAATTACCAACGAGGAATGGATTAAGATTACAAGATATCTGATGTTGATATCTGCTTGATGACCTTTGACACTCTTGCATATCTAAAATATGATTGGATAATAGGCCTAAGTGTGCGAGAGGATGCTTTCATTTCATTGGCTACTGTCAGTGTCGCGTCTCGAAAAACATAAGTAAATGGTCCATGCTCTCGGGTTGATGCACCTGTGTAATCTGTGGGTTGATGTGGGTGAAATTTGGGAGTGATAGTGGTGGGGTGGGAAACAATGGTGCTAAGTAAGTGGGGGGGGAGGGGGGGGGGGATGGTGGTGTCACAAGTTGTGGACAGTCTGTGACATGGGGTGGGTATTTGTTGGGGTTGTGGACAGAATGGGGGGGGGGGGGGGGGGGGGGGGGGGGAGTAGGGGTAAAATTAGAGTATACATTTGGACAAAAAAAATATTACAACTACAACGACATCAGCAACAACAACCCCCCCCCCCCCCCAAAAAAAAAAAAAAAAAAAAAAAAAAACCCAATCAAAACAGTCCCAAAAAAAAACCCAAAACAAAACAAAAAACAAAAATAAAAACAAACACCAAAGCAACACAAAAAAAAAAAAAGAAAAGAAAGATAAAAAAAGAAAGAAAAAAGAACAACACCGCCCTCTCAGATAGAAACTAATACATGTACAAATGATAAACACGCTCGTTCACAAACATTAACAAAAACAATAACAACAACAACAATAATAATAATAATAATAATGATAATAATAATAATAATAATAATAATAATAATAATAATAATAATAATAATAATATAATAATAATAGTAATAATAATAATAATAATAATAATAATAATAATAATGATGATGATGATGATGATGGTGATTATGATGGTGGTGGTGCTGGTGATGGTGGTGGTATTAATAATAATGATGGGAGTGATCATGTACACACACACAAATCACCACATACCTTCAATCTTTAAACCTCTCCCCCCCCCCTCCCCCTTTCCCCCCCCCCCCCCCCTCTCTCTCTCTCTCTCTCTCTCTCTCTCTCTCTCTCTATCTATCTATCTATCTCTTGCTTACACATACACACACACACACACATCACCCACATACAGACACACATACGCTCGCCACTCAAACATGTATAAACTAAAAGCGCTTCTATCTTCTCAGTCCAACACACGTCCACACACACACACACACACACACACACACACACACACAAACAAGCACACACATGAAATCACACAAAATGCACAAAATCCCGCTTTATAGACAAGATCACATTATACTAACAAACACACGCACACGCACACACACACACACACACATACTCACACATACACATACAAACAATCATACAAAATAACAAAAGGGTGTACGGCGACGATGATCAAAAGTGAGTTTCTGTGCGCTCTTTAGTCTAGGGGTATGTCACTCGCCTTCGGATCGGCAGATCCTAGGTGTAAGTCCCGCCTATGGGGGTGGGGGGGGGGGGGGGGGGGGGGGGGGCATAGTTGAGTCCTTGGAAAAGGCTCTTTGCTCACATTCTCTAAACGCACTAATGTGTAAAATGAGTATCTGGCGTAAACAGCTTTGTCTTTGTCCGGAAAAAAAAATGTTATTGTAATATCGCTTTAGAGGCGTTCATGTCTCGTCCTTCATGTTGTGTTGCTGTTGGTTAGGGGCCCTCAGTAAAGTGTTTTGAGCACGTATAGTGGATATTAGATATATAAAGGCTTACGTTTTTTTTTGTTTTTTTTTTTTTTTGTGTGTGTTTTTTTTTTTTTGTAATGCAAAAAAAAAAAAAGAAAAAAACATAAATAAATAAATAAAAGATAAAAAATATTTAAAAATCAATAAAATAATTAGGATAAGCATAGTTTGGACCCCGGTCTGTCTACAGGAAATATCATTAGTTTCAGGAGAAATAATTGCACAAAATCGACATTCCTACCGAATTAAATTGATTCTTGAGACGTCGATAAAAATTCCCTGTTACTGACTTACTTGACTTAGATGCCTTTCGCGTCTCGACCGAAAGATCGGGTCGCCTTGGCTGTTTCCAGTATTTCCTGTGTGAGGTGTCTCCAATATTGCCGGTCCTCTGCTTGGGTT
>NW_027622000.1:0-7500 GCF_034508935.2 Berghia stephanieae | reverse complement strand
ATCGTCATCATCATCATCATCATCATCATCATCATCATCATCATCATCACCATCACCAACACCACTACCACCACCACTACCACCACCACCAGCATCAGCAAAGACAATAATAATATAATCACTTCAATCATTCCGTATTTATTAAAGTTAAGTGTGTTAAAAAAAATTATTAAGCATTGATCTTCACTGATCTTTTTGTTTTTAAAATTTATTTATTTATTATTTTGATAACTTTGATCAATCATTTCCATATTCTCTTCTCATTTTGGGACAGCAGATGGATAAAATTCGGTCTCGATCTGGACCTTCCATTAACCTTTCTTGTTGCCCACCCCCTCTCCCCCTCCCCCTCCCCCATTAATCTTTGAGTAGTTTGAATTTAAGTATCTTTTACGTGTATACGACAATGTTTCCTTCAGGCAATGAATGTGTGATTAAATTGCATTTTGTTCCCAAAAACAACACACCATGGCAATTGTTATAGGTCTTAAAATAAGTTAGAGTAGACACAATCACACACACACACATCCATTGTGTTAGATATTACACACTCTCACTATGTTGAAATTTGCGCGTCGGTGTCAAGCTCGAGTCCGTCAGTGGGCGAAGAAAAGTCGAGTTCATAAAGAAGATTGTTAAAAGCACAATTTTTCACCGTAGGTGTGAATTGAGTATCTGGACGGTACCAGTATTGTTCTTGTCGAATCTTTAAATACAGACCTGCCTACGATAATTTTTTTTAAATCGTCATTATTAGGACGTGAAACATAAGATAACTTTAAAGTTCAACAACTTACACTCATTACACTTATTTAAAATTATGTACTCGGCATCAACTTCAATTTTCAATAAGTTTGAATGGCCTAGAGATGGTCATGAAGTTCTGAAAATGCAGCCTAAAATTCGTAATTCTACATGTCTGTTTAAATAAAATGTAATAGATAGCATCCTATTGACGTCATGACTTGCCTGCGAAGTGTTGAATTGTTTGAGACCCCATGTAAAGTGCCTTGATCACATTAGGTAGAGATTATTTATGCTCAATTAAACATAAATTTAACTGTCGAATATTTTGAACCCTAAATTTAAAAAAAAGAAGTGCGCATTTATAGATAGATCTAGTTCGAAGTTGACGTCACTCAGGTCCGTGTTATTGTTGTTTTTTTTTGCCATCCGCGTTTATGAGTAATTCTCACTAAACTGTATTAACCTGACTATAAACGATCATGGTTACAGTGTTTTGTGTGTTGGTCTGTTATACTCCCGGATGGCAATGTTGTGAAGTCTTTAGCCAATCGCATACTATCTACATCGCGTAATATCCACTAAATGTACTCAAAGCGCTTTACAAGGGTCCGTAGCCAACAGCAACACTCAACTTTTAGGACAAGACATGACGACTGTTAGGCGATAATATTACAATTTTTGTTTTCGACAGAGACAACGCAATTCAGCTAAGTACTCATTTTACAGTAAAGAGCCTTTTCCAAGGACTCAACTTTGCGTCGCTCAGAGCGGGACTCGAACTCAGGACATTCCAATCCGAAGGCGAGTGTCTGACCACAAGACCACATAGCCGCAAATATCCGGATTAAAAACGATTTGAAACAATGGGTCACATTCAGTGACTTCTTATAGTACTATCAGTAGACAATGGTCACATTATATTAGGTGGACCTTTCTCGAAATTTCGAATCAAGGACAAGATAACAAACGCTTCATTCTAAGTTGAGCAAAATGGGTTTGATTTCCTTTCAAGTCAAGGGGGCCTCTGGATGTTAATAATACAAGGAACGAAATTGGCGTCACTCAGCTCTTTGTTACTGTTTTCGACCGCCATTTTTGATGGTAGTTTCTCACTAAAATCACACTGATCAGACATACTATTTATTGATGCCGTGAGTTTGGGTAAAGTGTTCACAACATCCGCCAGCGGATATAACTTACCAATACTCAAAATTATGTGTAACCCAAACGTATTTGACCTAAACGTATAGCTTAATAATACACTCGATTTTTCTGCCCGCCTAAAGTGAACCGACGAAGTGTATTGGATTATAGCATGTGTTACAAGAAAAAGTGTGCTCCTGGCCAAGAAACTCACACCATTGCTTTCCGGAAATAATACGGACCAACACACAAAACTATGTGTACTCTTAAACGTTTATAGATAGTATGCGCTTGGCCAAGAAGCCGTAGCCATCGTTATGTCATAGCCTGACACTGAAATCCAAAAGGACTGGCAATTTGACGTCATTATTTGTTTTTTTTTCACCGCCGAGTGTTGTCGTTAGTCGAACTCATAGAAACAAGTCATTTCATTGGTTGAACTATTGAATTCAACTCACGATGTTTTCTTTTGTGGCAAAAGACTGGAATTTTGACGTCATTTTTTGGTCAGTGTCAGGCCATATCTTTACGAAGGTCACGAAGAAGCTCACAAATTTGCCATTCGCAAGTATAAAGGACCAACATACAAAATTCTTTGTAACCTTGAACGTTTATAGTCTGGTTACTACAATGAATTACTCATAAACATGGATGGCAAAAAAAAAACCAAACAAACAAAATAATTAAAAAAAAAAACAAAAAAAAAAAAAAAAAACACAAACAAACAAAAGCAATAACAAAGACCGAGTGACGCCAAGTCCATTTCATCTATAGTCTGATTAATACATTAATAATGCAGTTTAGTGAGAATTACTCATAAACATGGATGGCAAAAAAAACAAACAAAAAACAACAACAACAACAAAAAAAAAAAAAAAACCCAACAAAAACCAGAGTGACGCCACCTCGTTCTTTCTATATAATATTTGTATAATGAATGAAGTTGTTCAAATGTCACTCTGTCCATAAAATCAACATGCCCCTGGCCTTTTTCATTAAAACCCAAAGAACAAAGTTGACATAATCACACTCTTTGTGTCGGTGCATGAGGTATGAATGACATCATAATGACCATTTGGAAGGCGAGGTAAATATTTTGAACCACAATTATTTTACCTCACTCTCTCCTTCTCCTTCCCACCCTTCTCTCATGCGTCTTGTCTTTAAAAAACAAACAAATTTTACATCATTCCCTCAAGCCCCAGTCCGCCTTCTATCTCATTTCTCCTCTTAACCCCCCCCCCATTTCCTCAATTCACATTCCTCCTCCACCCCCTTTTCCCTCACCTCTCCCTTTCTCTCATCCTCCACTCACCCCCCCCCCCCCCCCCCTCTCTGTGGTTTGTGCGTGTTATATGTGTGTGTGTGTTGTCGCTTACACTCCCTTCCGTTTTCTATTGTGCTTTGCGTTTTAGTTAAAAACTCATAACATCCACCACACAAATCTATGTTGTGTAACATTAAACGTTTATAGATAGTATGCAGATGACGTCACTCAGGCCTTTGTTATTGTTTTTGCCATCCGCGTTTGTGAGTTGTTCTCACTAAACTGTATTAACCAGACTATAAAAGTTCATGGTTACACAGAGTTTGTGTGTTGGTCCGTTCTACTTCCGGATGGCAATGTTGTGAACTCCTTGGCCAAGCGCATTCTATCTATAGTCTGATTGATACAATAGAAAAGTGTGATGTAAAAAATGGTTCCTATTTCTTTGGAAGTAATGAGAACTACTCATAAAATTGGCTGGCTAAAACAATGATTCATCCTCTACCGCCCCCCCCCCCCACCCCTTTTAGCTCCCGCTCCTTTGTCGCCGTTGCGTGAAGTTATGTGTTTGTGTTACGTGAGCTCAAAAATGCATGTTCTACATATCTTTCTCTCACAACAGATCATTTCCCCGGTCCATGCTATTATTTGGGGGTCCCGATGGCTCAGTAGATACAACACTCGATTCACACGCAAAGGGACCGTGATCAATAATCCCGTGTGCGGTCGAGATTTTTTTCTCTCTCTTAACCCCCTGTCCACCCAGCAGCGATTGGATAGCTGGTTCTATTAGATATGGCGGAAAGCACTGTGCGAAGGATAACAAGCAATTGCTATTGTCCGTTTCACGCCATAGAAACCGGGATAAACTCCGGCTCCATGGGTCGAATGGCTCTGAAGGTCTATATGCTATTATGCGGCTATGTGGTCTAGTGGTATGACACTCGCTTTCGGATCGGAAGGTCTTGGGTTCGAGCCTTGCTCGGCGCATAGTTGAGTCCTCGGAGAAGGCCCTTTATTCACATTCTCTCAACGTACTCAGGTGTAAAATGAGTAACTGGTTGTTAACAGCGTTGTTTCTGTCCGAAAAAAAAAAATGGTAATATCGCTTAACAGGCGTCATGTCCAGTCCTACATGTTAAATGTTGCTGTTGGCTAGGGACCCCTTGTAAAGCGCTTTGAGCACGTTTCGTGGACAAAGCTCGATTAATTAATGCTATTCTTTGTCATCCTGGTGCTTTGGGTATTGGTGAAGTACTAATAACAGTCGGATGGAACGTACCATCACACAAAACTATATGTAACTTTAAACGTTTATAACCTGATTGATAGAATTTTGTGAAACTAATAATTATAATGGATGTCTTAAAGTAATAACAATGAGTTGAGTGACGTTAATTTTGTTCCTTCTATAGGACTATATGATATGTGACCCATCGCCTAAAAACAGTATTATGTCGGACTGGTTTAAATTTAAAAAAAAAAATGAATTTATGAACAAAATCATGACACTATTGAAGTTTTTTTGTGTGTGTGATTAATGAAAATGAGAGGCGTTGCGGCTTTGTGGTCTTGTGGCATTGACACTCGTCTTTGGGCCGGAAGGTCCCGGGTTCAAGTATCGATTGAAGCGACACATTGTTGAGTCCTTCACACACATTTTCTCACCGTAGGTAACTCAGGTGTAAAATAAGTAGAGACATGGCTGTTAACAATATTGTCTATCGGAAAAAAAGTAATTCGCCTAACAGGCGTCATGCCTCATCCATCATGTTGGATGTTGCGGTTGGCTAGGGACCCCGTGTAAAGCGCTATGATCACGCTTGGTGGATATTGCGCTATATAAATGTTTACGTTTTATCTGATAGAAATTTAAATTTCACATTTTTGGTTAGTCTATAATAATTTTAATATCTCTTTTTTTTGGCATCCAATGCATCCCGATACTTTATCGTTTTGAGGCGATAGGTTATTTATGATATTCTTTTTTTTTTTTTTTTTAAATTTAAGTATACGTTCACGTAGGTTATCACATATAATGGATAGCATACAAAGCAGCACGAAACAGACTTGGCTATTAAGTTCTTGCTGAACATGTCAACAGATGAGACCATTATTCCATATAAAAAGACATAAAAGAAGTTAATTGAAATATATCTAGATGCTATCAAATATCATGTTTGTTACGGATGGATGAAGACCCGGAGGGAAAATAAACCAGAAAAAAATAATTTTAATAAATAAATCATGTTATTTGAAGGTGTACCAAACTATTATAAAGAGCGCCACGAAGCAAATTAAACGTAACCAAATTGGTTGTTGAAAATGTTAAACTTTCAAACATTACGTCGAGTGATACAAAATTGAATTTATGTACCCCTATTCTCTTCAATGCCTCTGATCAAAATGTTATTTGAAAATATCGTCTCATATCTTCATTTGCATGGTGTATTTTATGAAAAATACAAAAGAGAGCCAAGTTTTTGAAAATGGATTTTTGATCTTTGACTCCTTTTTTTAGGAGACGACGCATTTGTCACTCTATTTTTAGATTTAAAAATGGAGGACGATGGAATGAAAACAATGTTCATCTTATTTATCACGCCTCGATGTTTTCACTCATTGTCTTCGCATTCATCATGAATAACGTTCACACAAATAAGAAATATTTGTTTGTGGTGTATGTGTGAAAAATGGATGATATAGAAGTGACTCTTCAAGAGCAAATGTTTCACAATGCAGTTCGAGAATACATTGTAAGTCGGTCTATCATTCATTCTTCAACATCATCACACTGATGGACACTGATTCACAGTTGTCGTTGTTTACTGCTGCCGTGCTCCTAACAATGACTGTATGCTGTGTGTTTCTCTTTAATCTCTCTCTCTCTCTCTCTCTCTCTCTCTCTCTCTCTCGTCTCACTTACATTCTAAACTTTAACAGTTACATCAAATGAATGAAACGGGAATCACATCACAATAAATAATACACATTACATGTCTTCTCCAGTCTTGTGTCCATGTCCAGATTTCATTTGTTTTCTAATCATACTCAATACTCACCTCATACTAAGTTAAAAATTGTACGGTTTTAGTTTAGTTTCTCTATATAGGGGGTGGGTGGGGTGGGAGACTCCGGTTATATATAAAAAAGACATTTAAATTTAATTCAATTTTATTGGGTAATCATCTCAGCTAAAAGGAATAATATAATTTTGGTATTTGGGGGAAGGGGGGGGGGGGGGGGGGGGGTCTTCATCCCCCGCCCATTAAGAAAGGGGGAAGGTCGGATGTCTCCCCCCCCCCTGTCCCACCCTTATTTGTAGGAATGAACAAAGGAGTTTGGGGAGGGGGCTACTAATATAGATATATAGAGATCTTTACCCAAATTTGTAATATTTTACTATTCTTAGTCAACCTACTAACGATTAAATATACATTATATAATATAGTAAATAAAACTCAATGACTCCATTTCTGCTGTCTGAATAGTCTCCCATGGCAGTATAGCTTTTGTTTGTTTAAAAAAAAAAAAATTATTGTTGATAATGACATCACAACATTGATGCAATTGTATATATAACAATAATGGTATAGTAACTATCAACATTTAGTCTAAACCCACTATATTTAACGAGAAAGACAAAATCATAGATCCATTTGGAAATCCAATTAAAAATTTAAAGAGTTCCAAAAGAACAAAAGTCAAGTCAAAGTAAATGTGATCTAACGGAAAAGTTTTTCTAACAATATAATAATAACATGATGTCCAAATAAAATGGAGGACGAAAAAAAAAATATTCTGAAAGTGTTGGACAGGTAACAATTTTTCTACAGACCGATATAGCAGTATGAGTTGAGAAAGTGTGATATGGGCAAAACAGGATTTCTTCTGAACTCTTCTTCTATTTCTATATTAGTTCCACCCTCTGCCCACTACCCGTACTGTTTGCGCATGCATTTGGAGTTTGAGTCTGAATTGCCATGGGAGACTAGTCACACTCGAGTTCGAATTGCCACTTCGTAGTATTATTGTAGATATGTTTTATTGGTAATAAATTTAAATTTCAATATGGAATTTAAAATGGATAACATATCGATACTTGCATCTTAGAATTTGAGAAACATCATATTGATTTTTTTTTATCATTGGTCAAAGTAAATGACACTTTTGAATGGTTTATATTTATGGTATTTTATCAGAGCAGCAGAGACACAATTATCCAACATCCAATTGTCAACTGATTGAGCAGTCTGCTTACTTGAAAATAACTTACCTTAACTTACACAACAATGAGCAAGCACACCAAACCACTAATCCCCCTCAAAAAAAAAATATTAATG
>NW_027621999.1:0-14882 GCF_034508935.2 Berghia stephanieae | reverse complement strand
AAATAAATGAAAAGACTATAATTGATGATACTTACCAAGTTAGTCAACCAATGGATGGGAGAAAGAAATAACAAAGATTAGACCTTTAAGTAAATATAGTTAAAGTATTTTTTTTTTTTGTATCAATTGTTTCAATACACAAAAACTTGATCTTTTCAATAACGAAATATACACTAAACTTGCTCAAGGCGGTATACGAGGTTTACCCAGTTATAAGGTTAAGCGAACACGTAGGACAAGACATGAGCAGTTGGGGATATTATATTTTTCAGACATAGACAAATCTTTTACGGCAAATTACTCATTTTAAACCTGAGTTCGATGAGAGATTGTGAGTAAAGTTTCTTTCCAAAGACTTAACTCTGTGCTCATTGAGGGTCGTTCCAGGACCGTCCGATCAGAAAAGACAGTGGCATATCACAAGGCAATATAGACGCACAAACCATATGATTTTACGTTTAATTGTTATAAAACCTTTGTAATTCACATTCTATTCAATTCAATTAACATGTTCATCCCATCTTCCCCTAAATTCCTTAGGTTTGTCCATTACGAAAGTTGAGCTCTCTCTTCTCTCTTCTCTCTCTTTTCTCCTCTCTCTCTCTCTCTCTCTCATATAAAATATATATATATATATATATATTATATTAATTTTTTTATTCTTTCTTAAAATTTTGTGTACCAGCAATTAGTCCTTTTTTTTAAGCCTATTATGTTTTTATTATGACATTTGTTATCTCTCCTTAACAACGTACGGACAATATTGATGATGATGCAAAGTGTGATTTGATGACAATATGGATAATTGTTTGATGACGGTAGTGTTGATTGATGCAAATGGATGATATTAAGATGGCACAGTTATTTGAGTTTGTCTAATATGATGTGTTGGAATTGATGAGCAAAGTGTTGATTTGTATTGTAGTACAATGTTGATATTGATTGAGGCCACAGTTGTGTGGTCTGTGTGGAAGTTGATTGTTTGATTATAGAAGTGTTAATGTTTCATGAAACAATATTTGATCTACATATACAAACAGTTCGATTGTTATTTAGATGACTTGGTAACTAGGTATATATCGTTGTTTACGTAAAAATAAATTATTGATTATACTTCACGTTGTACATTGGTAAGAAATACAGATTGCTTAGTAAATGTTAAGTATTTTTTTTCAATTGTTTCAAAAAAACTGATCTTTTCATAAGATATACAAACTGTCAAAGCGTACAAGTTTCCGTTAGTAAGGACACGAGACGGACATGAGCATTGGAGGATATTAATTTTTCAGATAGACAAATTTGGCAATACTCTTTAAACTGATTGTGAGAGATGGAGTAAGTTTATTCAAGTTATCTGTGTTTGAGGTCGTTCCAGGCGTCCGATCGAAAGATGTGATAACAGAATAGACGCACAAACCTATGATTTTTCGTTATAGTTATACTTTGTATTCAATTCTATATTCAGTTACATGTCACCCATTTCCTAAATTCTTTTTTCCATAGGTCTTCCTCTCTTCCTCTCTCTCTTCTCTCTCTCTCCTCTCTTCTCTCTCTCTCCTCTCTTATAAAATTAATTTATTTTTTAATTCATTGTACATTTGATACGTAAGCATGCACATACAGTTCTTTATTTGCTATTTATTGGCTTTTTGTTATGACAATTGTATCTTCCTCTAACAACCGTAGCGGAATCTAGGATGTGATGGCAGTGTTGATTGTGACATTGATGATATTGGTATTGAACGGTGTGGTTGATATTGATGAATGGGAGTATGATATTAAGATGGAAAGATTATTGGGTAGTCTGTAAATGTGATTTGTTGATGGAGAAGGTGATATTGTTTGATGAAGTTAACAAGTTGATATGTTTGTGTGCCAACAGTCTTGATGCTGGTCTTGATGGTGGAAAAGTGTTGATATTGTATTGATTATAGAAAGTGTTAATAATTGTTTCGATTGAAACACAATATTGATCTAATAATACAAAAAAACAGTATTACGATTGTTATTTAGAATTGATTTTGGGGTAACTAGAGATAGTAGTATCGTTGTTATTAAGCGTAAAATAAATAAAACAATAATTGATAATACTTAACGGCCAAATACTCATTTAAACTGATTTTGATGAGAGAATGTGAGTAAAGGTTATTCCAAAAGACTTAACTCTGTGCGATCGAGGGTCGTTCCAGGACCATCCGATCAGAAAGCATTGTCATATCACAAGGCCATATAGACGCACAAACCATTGATTTACACGTTTAATTGTTATAAAAATTTTAATTCACATTCTATTCAATAAATTAACATGTTCATCCATCTTCTCCTAAATTCCTTAGGTTTGTCCTGATTACGTAAGTTGAGGCATTCACTCTCTCTATTTTCTCTTCTCTCTCTCTCTCCTTCTCTCTCTCTTCTCTCTCTCTCTCTCTCTCTTTATCTCTTTCCTTTACAATTTGATATTGTGACCCATGCGACATCCATCGAAGGTTCCTTTTTTTATTTTAGAGACCTATTTTATTTGTCTTTTTTTTTTATGACAATTTAGTTATCTCTAACCCTCTAACCAACCGGTAACGGATAACAATATTGGTAATGATGATGGCAAACGTGTTATATGATGACAACAGGGATGATATTGGTATTGTGACGGTAACAGTGTTGATATATATGACGACAGGGAGGATATTGGTATGAAAGATGCAACACTATTTTTATATTGTATTGATGACTGTAATATTGATGCTGTTGGTATTGATGAGGAAAAAGTGTTGTATTTGTATTGATGACGGTATCAAAGTTAATATTGGTATTGATAGTGCCAACAGTCTTGGTGCTGGTCTTATAGTGGAAAGTGTTGATATTTGTATTGATTTGGAAAGTATTAATATTGGTTTCGATGAAACAAATATCTGATGTACATAATACATACAACAGTATTACGATTGTTATTAGAATTGACTTTTGGGTAACTAAGATAGTAGTATCGTTGTTATTAAGCGTAAATAAATGAAAGAATATAATTGATTGATACTTACAACTGTTAGTCACAATGGATGGAGAAAGAAATACAAAGATTAGACCTTAAGTAATATAGTTAAAGTATTTTTTTTTTGTATCAATTGTTTCAATACACAAAAATTGATCTTTCAATACGAAATATACATAAACTGCTCAAAGCGGTATACAGGTTTCCCCAGTTATAAGGTTAAGCGAACACGTAGGACAAGACATGACGCCAGTTTGGGGATATATATTTTTCAGAATGACAAATCTTTTAACGGCCAATTACTCATTTTAAACTGAGTTCGATGAGAGATTGTGAGTAAAGTTCTTCCAAAACTTAACTCTGTGCTATCGAGGGTCGTTCCCAGGACGTCCATCCGAAAGAAGTGGCATATCACAAGGCAATATAGACGCACAAACCATTGATTTTACGTTTAATAGTTATAAAACCTTTGTATTCACATTCTATTCAATTCATTACATGTTCATCCCATCTTCCCTAAATTCCTTAGGTTTGTCACTAGTTCTCTTTCTTTCTCTCTCTTTCTCTCTCTCTCTCTCTCTCTCTCTCTCTCTTATATTTATATAAATATTATATATATATATATATATATTGTATAATAAGGACCCAATTCTTACATTTTAAACTATGACGGCGATGTGAGATTGATGTGAAGTAAAGTGGTATGTTCCAAAGACTTAAGTTCTGATGTGTATTGAGAGGGTTTAGTTACAGTGATGGATTGAGTCCGTCGATCGCGAAAGGATAGTTGGTATATTTCCATGCAATATGATCGCAAACCATTATGATTTTGACTTTTAATAGTTTATAAAAAAAACTTTGTTATCACACTTTCCTATTCAAGATTACCTTAGTACATAATAAGTATTTTTTTTTGCATTTTCAACCAAAAACTTGATCTTTTCATAACGAATATACACTAAACTTGCTCAAGCGGTATACGAGTTTCCCAGTTATAAGTTAAGCGAACACGTAGGAAAGACTGACGCCAGTTGGAGGAATCTATTTTTCAGATAGACAATCTTTTAACGGCCAATTACTCATTTAAACTGATTCGATGAGAGATTGTGAGTAAAGTTCTTTCAAAGACTTAACTCTGTGCTGATGAGGTCGTTCCAGGACGTCGATCAAAGACAGTGGCATATCACAAGGCAATATGAGCACAAACATTATTTTACGTTTAATATTATAAACCTTTGTAATTCACATTCTATTCAATTCATTACATGTTCATCCATTTCCTAATTCCTTAGGTTGTCCACTTAAGTTGAGCCCTCTTCTCTTTCTCTCTCTCTCCTCTTCTCTCTCTCTCTTCTCTATATATATATATATATATATATATATATTATATATATATATATATATATATATATATATATCTTCAACTCTTTGCTTAACAAACTTTGATACTGTAAGCCATGCAACATCTATCCAAGGTTCCTTTTTATTTTATAGCCATATTTTATTTGGCTTTTTTTGTCTTATGACAATTCAGTTATCTCTCACCCTCTAAACCAACCCGTAGCGGACATCAATATTGGAAATGATGATGGCAAAGTGTTGATATTGATGACAATAGGATGATATTGGTATTGATGACGGTAGTAGTGTTGATATTGATGACAACATGGAGATATTGATATTAAAGATGGCAACAGTATTTATATTGGTAGTTAGGTCTGTAACATTGATGATGTAGGTATTGATTGAGGCAAAAGTGTTGATATTGGTATAGATGCAGTTAACAATGTTGATATTGGTATTGATAGTGCCAACAGTCTTGATGCTAGTCTAGATAGTGGAAAAAGTGTTGATATTGATGTTGATTATGGAAAGTGTTAATATTGGTTTCGATGGAAACAAAATATTTGATGATGGCAAACGTTTTGATATTGATGACAACAGGGATGATATTGGAATTATTATATCTATTGGTATGGATGAAGATAACAATGTTGATATATGTATTGATAGTGCCAACAGTCTTGATGTTTGTGTTGATGGTGGCAAAAATGTTGATATTGTTATTGATGATGGCAACAGTGTTGATATTGAATTTGGTGACAACAGTGATAATATTGGTATTGAAAACGGCAACAGTGTTGATATTGGTTTGATGACGGTAACATTGATAATGATAGTATTAATGATGGCAAGAGTATTGATATTGGTATTGTTGGGGCAAAGTGACGATATTGATATTAATCACGGAAACAGTGATGGTAATGTTATTGATGATGGCAATAGTGTTGATATCGGTATTGATGACGTTAACAGTACTGATTTTGTTATTGAAGATGGCAACAGTTATGATTTTGGTATTAATTAAGGTAACAGTGTTGGTATTGATATTAGTATTGATGGTGGCAATAGTGGTGATGTTGGTATTGATGGCGGCAACATGATAGGGTATTGATGATAGTCTTAATGTTGTTGTCAATGGAAACATATTATTGATATAGAAAAGAATAAAATACATAGCTATTGATATTGACTATTACTTTTGGGGAAACTATAGACAGTAATGTCGGTGATATTAGGCATAACAAATAAATGAATGACTACAATTGAATGATACTTACTCTCTGTAGTCATAAATCGGTAGGAGTAAGAAACAAAACAGAAAGATTAATCCTTTCAGTAAATATAGTTGCAATATTTTTCTTTGTTTAATTGTATAAAAATACAAAACTCGACCTTTTGTATAGCACTAAACGTGCTGAACTCGCTTAACAAGTAGGACGCGACATGACGCCAGTTAGGGGATATCACAAGATACAGAAAACGCAGTTCGGTGAGAGAATATGAATAAATTATCCCAAGAACTCAACTATGCGCTGAACAGGGTTCGAACCCAGGACCTTTCGATTCGAAAGCGATTCCCACACCCACATTCCTGACTCCGTTAGCGAAGTCCTTGAATTTATCCGAGCAGTGTGTGTGTCGTGACCCAGTAGGTTAAAGGTCATGACACGACACAGTGTAGGAATACTTTTCAAATAATCTTCAGCACATGGTAATAATTAAGCGTTCATAGTGTTTATAATTAGTGTCAGATAATAATTTAATGTAAAATTATGTTTTAGATACAAACGTTTTATTCCTAAAACGTATAAAAGTAACAAAATTATTTCACCATAGTAGGCCGAAATTACGGGAAGTGACGGTGAGCGGGTTTGTTGTCATTTATGAATTTCATTTTCACATTTATTTAACTGATTTTCCTCGAGGATTTTAAAATGATTTTACAATTTATGTGAGTAATGCTAGTATAACATTTTATAGATAATAATATATGGCGTTTTAAGGAATTATAAAAATGCCTAATAAATGACGTGTTATCAACTGTAAGGGAAATTATGATGAATCCAACGAGTGTCGAGTATTTAGACTGCCTAAAGATGAGAGTGAAAGACAGAGATGGATGATGTTCTTCCTCCTCGTAAAGTTTTGCAATTAATCCTTCGCTATTATATGTATGCGAGAGGCATTGGCCTAAAAATACTTCTATGATAAATTTACCTGGAGGTCATACAAAAACGTAGATCCACCGTCTATTTTCTGTTTCTAGTTTGCTGACACCAAAGGTAAAACCACGTCAACCGAAAGTAGAAGACAAACAATTAGACCATCTTTTAAAGCGAGACAAAATCACATCCTTTCCTTTTCGCCAGATTAAGAATTGCACAACAATATAAGAACATATTGATATCTCGTTCAGAGGACACTTTTGTATGCGTTTTCATGACAGACCAGTTAAAAAAGAGTTACATCTCAATTACAGTGCAAAACAAATCAACTTTGTGTTCACATTTGACTGTCATTGCATACAAAAATGGATTGAATGTACTAGATACTAGGAAAGATATTGAACCCAAACAATGGTTTAGCGAATTATTCGCAACTCTTTGCTGCAGTAAATGCTATATTCAATCACAATCACAATGTAGATTGTACTTCAAAAAGTTGTAAATACTCTTCAAACCCATGTTGACGATGGAGATGATTTAAATGAAGATAAATTAAAGAGATTAAAATTTTTAACCAGACAACTTCAACTTTAATTTCATAAGACATTTTCCATGTCAGATTACTGTTTCGCTATTGAATCATTTCCAAATTGTAAATATGAACAGCTTCGTGATGTTTTGGTTCTTCCCAGTAAACGCAAAGTTCAGTCTATTGTGTCTGCAACTGGAGTGGAACACGTTTTAGAGAAGACATTCCTGAAAGTAAATGATCAGCAAAAGCATTCTTTTTTTCATTATTGAAGTGAAGATACTCCCCACTGTTGCGTATTCAAGTGATAAACCCAATGGTTTTGTCAAAAATAATCCTGATATTAAAGCAACCTCAATGCTTTGCATCATGTTGAAAGGATTGCACGGGGGTCCCAGTTTTATGTTTTCTGCAACGCCTGTCGCAAAATTGACCGCATCAAATCAATTTTCTCTTGTAAAAGAAGTGCCTGCTCAGGTTGAAAATATGGTGGAATTGTTGTTGGGTAAATTACTGGTCAATTACTACCACAAGATCAATAAACAATACTGCAAGCATTTCCCAAGAATTTCTGACAGCAGAGCAGTTCATCCTTTGGAGTCACAGAGACCATGGTTTTTGCTTTATGATACAGTCCATCTCTTGAAATTCATTTGAAACAATTGGATTACTGGAGCATGTCAACAAACATAAAAATGTGACCTCATTTTCAGATATCAAAAGTTTATACTCATTAGAAAAAGAAAATATTCTAAAAATCACACCCATCACACATTCCTCAATATGCCCATCCAAGCTACAATTACAAAATGTCAAACATGTACTAAAGTATTTAACGAGAAGGTTGTTGGTGGTCTGAACCCGCAAGGTCATGATGAAACGGCAACTTTTATTCACAAAATGTTGAATTGAAGGAATGTCGGAGATGTTTGCAGAAAAGGAGAGGATTTTCGATTCAGAAATCCAAATCGTGCAGTTCAACTACCGAGCTCAAATAATTTGGAAGCATTCCTGGAGATGTTCAAAGCTGCAAAGTCTGGTCATGGGGAGAGACGTATTCGATTACACATTATACGAAACGAGCACTGTTACAAACCACGGAAGGCATGATAGCAGTATGTCAACATTTGTTTTCTGCTGGATTTGAGTATGTTTTACTGAGAGAATTGCAAAGCGATAGAACTGAGGGAGAATTTTCAGTATACCGATAGTCAACTGGGGAGAATGCTTTCATGACGATTGATAATGTGTACAATGCATTCAAACAGCGTCTCACGATGTAGGCTGCATCATTTCTTCAATCATTAGAAACCTTAACAGATGATTCACATGCTTCTCTCTTTTTTTACGGGAATGTAAACGCAGAAGATGCCATTTCAATAGAAAATTCTTTACTTGATGTCTCTTACAAATACTGAAGAGAGTGATGTTGCGTATGTGGCCGTAGGTTAGAAAAGAAATTTCAGGATGTATTGATTTTTTACAGATGATGATGTATTTTTATGGTAGAGCAAAGAATTTTATAGAAGAAGTCTCCAGGGGATATCTTACTGTTCCAACACATCCATATACAAACGTCATAGGGCAGGTCTTTGTTTTACTAAAAAGAATAGTGATGAAATATGCTGTCATAGACAATTTGTTAGAATCTTATTGATTTATTGTTGATGATTATTGTGATCTCGGGTAAGCATCAGTAAATCTCTGCAGACGATTGGCTAACGTACTACTACGTGGAATTCACTACTTGGAAAAGGACCAGGAAAAGAATGCAGTATTATACCAGACATCATTGAAAATAGCACGGATTATTTATTAGGTTTGTAGCAAAATTTTTCTGGTAATAATAATTTTAATATCATATTCATTTTTTTTCTCACACCACCCCAGATAATTTCTAGATTAATAATGTATAATCTACTGGTAAATTCGAATTACATACTGTTCATTTCTATTAATTATTTAGAATAATAATATTATACCCCCCCCCTTCCACACAACACACACACACCACACACCACACCCACATAGATTTAAATAAGTACCTAAAATGATGTTCTTGCACCAAACTACATACACATGTTCAATAAGAGTCAAAGGGATACATAAATAGAAAAAAAATCATTTAAATTAGTAAAATTCAATCGACTTCGCTAGCTGAGCCTGAAAACTGAGTATGCGCATCCTCATTAGATTTTTCCTTGATATATTTTATTTTATATATATATATATATATATATATATATATATATTATATATATATATATATATATATATATTATATATATATATAATAAGCATATATATAGAGCCTTTCGTCGAAACCTCAAAGCGCTTTTTAAAAAATCATATACAATTCAACCAAAGTATCAAAACAATTAAGAGCATAAAGGGCATCAATACATCATCAATATAAATGTCACATACAATACATTTAAAATTCAATTAAGTAAATATTTCCTGAAAAGATATGATTTCAGGGCTTTTTTGAAAATGTCTATTGAGCTCGAGAATCTCACAGATTGAGGGAGATCATTCCAAATCGTGGGTTCGAATTTCATAAGAGACCTATCACCAAAATACTTTAGTTCAGTTTTAGGAGATGCTAACAATTTTGAATCGTGGGATCTAAGATTTCTCAGAGGTACGTATGGTTGGAGTAAGTGTTGAATGTAAAGAGGAACAGAAGACTTAAATACACCAAAGCAGATAAGGGCTATTGTGTATTCAATTCTAGCCCGGACTGGTAGCCAGTGGAGGATTCGGAGCATGTCGTTTTATATCATCGTAATAAGATTTTCCCAGGACTAACCTAGCCTCACAATTTTGTACTCTCTGGAGCTTGTATATTTTGTTATTAGGGAGACCAACGAACAGTGAATTGCAGTAGTCAAGACGTGACAAGACCAATACAGAGACAATTATCTTCAAGCTGTTGAAAGGTAAAAACGACCTCATTTGTGATATTCTACAGAGCTCAAAGTACATAATTTTCACATTATTGTTTATATGCTGATCCTTAGACAAAGAACGATCCAGAATGTCACCTAAATTTTTAGCCTTTTCAGAAATAGAAATATCAGAATCTGATATAGTTAGAGTAGGTTTTGAGAATTGGAAAGACTCTAGTTTTTGCTGAGTTCCTATCAAAACAACTTCAGTTTTGTCTTCATTCAACAATAGCTTATTTGCAAGCATCCAACTTTTGATGGAGTCACAACAATTTTTAAAATGACAGACAAGAGAGGAGAGATCATGAGGAGAAGCAGATTTATATAGCTGCGTGTCGTCAGCATATATGTGGTAATTAACAGAATGGGAGCGTATTACACTATCTAATTGTAAAGTATAAAGGGTATAAAGGATAGGACCTAAAACCGAACCTTGCGGGACGCCATATTCTATATAGACATCGTTAGAAACTTTGCCATTTACACTCACTGTCTGTGATCTATTGGTGAGATATGATTTAAAACACGAAAGAGTAGTACCAGAGATGCCAAAATCAGAATAAAGCCTATCACATAGGATTGAGTGATCTATTGTGTCGAATGCCGCAGATAGATCTAACAGCGTAATGAGAGATATATTACCATTATCACTTGCTATCAGCAGGTCATTCACGATCTTCAAAAGGGCGGTTTCAGTGCTATGATGCTCACGGTAAGCTGATTGAAAAGGCTCAATAAGATTGTTTGAATCTAGCTGATTCTTTAGCTGCTTTAGTACTACTCTTTCTCGCATAAAGCCTGCATGTGTTATTTTATTAACTTTTGATGGAGGTGGATGGTATAAACTTAAAAACACAATGTTAAAAGCTGTGAACATTGTGCATTCGAAAGCTTTGAATGTGTTGATATTTTCCGATTTTATTTTAATAGAATTATTATAAATTGCACAAATACCGCCGCCAGGTCCTGATGTCCTTGGATGTGACAGGGTGTTAAAATTGACAGGCGTTAATTCACGTAAGATTACTTCATCTCCGACTTCTTCTAGCCACGTTTCATTAATAATCACGATGTCACTATTAGAGTCTCAAATAAAAGCATTGATTTGTCAGGACTTGTTTCGGACCGACTGAGAATTAAAATACATTATGTTTACTGAATTATGAGCTGATGGTGACGAGACGAAAGGATGATGATGGCAATGGTGATGACTGTGACAATAATGGTAGAGGTGGTGGTGACACTGCTGGTGGTGATGGTGGTCGTGTCATTGGTGATGGTGATGATATCGATGATGGCGATGGTGATGGTGGCGGTGGTGTTAACGATAACGACGACTACAAGAATATACTAATACATACATATGCATATACATATGCGATTCACTTTAAAAAGACGTAGTTATCTCTATAAAAAAGACAACAAATCCAGAGCACAAGAAACACACGTCTTGCCTGCCAGGCGTGTTACATACAATGGTATATATATATCTTCTTCTTCTTCGTTCCCGTCACGTCACATGGTCAGTCCGGTCTGGTGAATGAAGCCCACAGTGGTCCTGAGGTCGTCCTCACTGCCGTACAGCTTCTTTGAGTATGGGGTTGGGTCAGGCCAGAAGTTCCTTCTCAACTGGTTGTACCTTGGACATTCCATTAGGACATGATGTCCATTTTCATTTTGAAGTCCGCAGTCACATTGTCCAGAGGCACCTGCTCTGGACATCCTCCACATATGTTCCTTTAACTGGTTGTGTCCAGTTCTCAGTCTGAAGATGATGACCTGTTCCTTTCTGTCGAGCACCTTGATTGGGTCATTCATGTTGTATTCTGGGTGCTTCTCTCTCCATCTCTGAGACTGGATAAATTTGGCCATTTTATTAATTTCTCCTGTTGAGTACATCGGGGAGGGTTGCTGCATGCGACTGCCTGCCTTTGCCAGTTGGTCAGCGATCTGATTTCCAAGTATCCCACAGTGTCCTGGAATCCACTGCAGTACAATGGTGGTAAACTTGCTTAGCTTCATGAGGTCTTCCACCAAGGCGTCTATATCATCCGCAAAGGACATCATTATATCCTCCTGAATTTTCTTAGTATCTGTTAAAATCACTATGTGTCTTGGCTTTTCATTTTCTGAGAGGATTTGTTTTAACAGCTTCATGGATTGCATCTGCTCTGACTTGTAGATTGAAGTGCGAGTACCAGTCGGTTTGCTGATCTCCTTTTGTTGACCATTTGTGTACTCCATGTGCACTCCCAGGCCTCCGCACGTGTGTTCTTTATTGCATGAACCATCGGTATAGATTCTTGTCCATTTTATTTCAGGGTAGTTTTGATCTATGCACTTCTGTACAGATTTCTTGATTTCTTCGCCGTGTTTTTGTTTTGTTGAAATGTCACCAACGGAAGTCTTGATTTTCAAGTGATTTTGCCTTTTCCAATTTGGTACTCTGGTATTTGCTTTGCGTTTTTGGGTCATTATTTCGTCAAGTTCGTGATCTTTTTCAATTTGCTTGGCTCTTTCAATAAAGTGTGATCTTTTCAGCCGCCTAGTTTTCTTTTGTTGCGCTCTAGCGTGAAGAGCTGATCTGTCATTGTTTTCACGTCTGTGTATTGTTTCAAAATTTTTGATTCCCTTCTTTCTGATAGAGATGTAAGTCCTGTTATGGTATCCATTGCATGAATCGGTGTCGATTTCATTCCTCCATTTAGTATCCTCATGTTGCTGTTTTGCACTTTGTCCAGTTTTTCCATTTGAGTTTTGGAGCAGTTTCCCCATGAGATATCCCGTATTCTAGCGCTGGTCTCACATATCCTGTGTAAGTTTGTTTCAGTATATCGGAGCTAGCTCCCCAAGTTGTTCCAGCTAGTTTTTTCAAGAGTTGTGTTCGCTTTACCCCAACTTTCTGATTGCTGATTTGATTTTTCCATGTTAGTCTTGGGTCAAAATGGAATCCTAGGTATTTTGGTGTGTCTTCTTTTTCCAATTCATGGTCTTCAATACGTAGCTTTGCTTTTTCATCTTTTGGGGAGAGGCTAAATATTGTGAACTTTGTCTTCACTGCATTTATTTTCATCGCCAGTTGTCAGTCCATTCTTTGATATTATCCAGTGTGATTTGCATCCTGTGTTGTGCCTTGATTAAGTTTTGGTCAGAGCTAATCAGAGCTAGGTCATCTGCGTACATCGACATTTTCATCCTCGACATAGTGTTTCTCTTATATCATTTACATAGAGAAGAAATAGTGTAGGTGATAGTACTCCACCTTGTGGGACTCCATGTTTTAGTTTTGCTTCTCTACTTTTGTGACCTTGTGTTGTTACTCTTGCCTTTCTTGTTTTTAGGTAGGTTTGTATCCAGTTGAGCATGTTATGGGATACTTTTGATTTTTGTAGTTTATATACCAGACCTTTTTTCCACACTTTGTCGAATGCTTTTTCAAGTCCACCCATACCACAATTTTTTTCTTTCCATCCTGAAACGAGTCTTCTATTTCTTGGGATATGTAGGTTACTTGATTTTCAGTACTCCTGTGTCTTCTGAAACCAGCTTGTTCATTTATAAGCACATTATAGTTTTCAAGATACCACATCAGTCTGGAGTTGATAATTCTTTCTATCAGCTAGCACATGCAGCTTGTAAGACTTTGGTCGGTAATTTGCGGCTTCATTTGCTTGTTTTCCTTCTTTCTTAATTGGGACAATAAAAGCCTTTTTCCATATATCTGGTATTTTACCAGTTTTCCAAGTGCTGTTGTAGAGTTGTAATTGCTTCTTTTTCGCTGTCTTTCCAAGATGGATAAGCATCTCATTTGTTACTTCGTCTGGGCCTGCCGATTTCTTTGTTTTTAACACTTTGAGAGAGCTTTCTAGTTCTTCCATAGTTAGCTTCTTTGTCATTACTTCATCTATGGCTTCCTTGAGTTCCTTTTTTTTGTTTTCTGCATTCTTTTCTAACTCTTTTCTTCAGTTCTTTTTCTATTGTGTTGTCACTAATTATTTTGAACTGCTCCGTGAATAGATCTGCAGCTTGTTGTGGACTGACAAGTTCTCCTTCTTTTTCCAAAGCGGGAGGGGCGTAGTGATTCGGTTCTCTAGTTAGGGCTTTTGTAAATTTCCAAAGTTTATTTCCATCGTTTTCGAAGTTAAGGCTATGCGTTTTTTTTCTTTCCATGCCATTTTGGATGTCGTTGCCATTTCATTTTTAAAGGTAGCTTCTGCCTCTTTATATGCTGCAATATTGTCATCACAGGGGTCTGCTTCAGCCTTTTCTCTGGTTTCCGATACTTCATTACTTAACTGATTAAGATCGTCTGTCCAGAGTGGTATATAATTTTTTCTTTCTCCCCTTGGGATACTTTCTTTTGCTGCTTTTAGGATGGCCTTTGTCAGTTCTTTTGCACTTTTGTTGACATTCTTGGTTTTACAGTTTATGTTTTTGCAGTGGCTGTCTGGGAGTTGTTCAAAGCTTTCCCATTTTGCTCTTTTGTAGTTCCATCTTGGGATAGTTTGTGTTTTGTTTTCATTTTGATGATAGAGGTTTGTGATGATTGGCCTATGGTCGCTACCACCCAGTTGGGGCTGTACTGTTCTATTTATCGTCTTTGCTATATCATCTGTGGCAAACGTAAGATCTGGGGTAGATGTGGTTTTCCACGCTCTTGAGAAATATGTGTCCTCATCTTCATCGTCATACAATAGTTGACGTTTTGTTTCAATTTGCCAGTTTTCTACTGTTTCACCACGTTTGTCCATATCTCCATATCCCCAGCTTGAGAGTGACTGTTAAAGTCCCCTAGTACCAGACATCTTTCTTCCTGGATTTTTATCTTGTCTAGATGAAGCTCTTTGTTTGGTGGGCAATAGCAGTTAAAAATCAGGAGTTCTTTCTTTCGATACATACTTTAATTT
>NW_027621998.1:7500-14889 GCF_034508935.2 Berghia stephanieae | reverse complement strand
TCTGTAATGAAAATAAAAACACAATGAGATTGATTCTTGATGGGAAATTTTATGATTAGTTTTTCCGTTACTTACTGCTATAGAGAAGAAAAGTCGTGCGCCCACACCTTTACTTTCGGGGGAAACCATTAATGAAAAGGTTACATTTTGAATCAAAAGGGGGACAGCGTGGCTCAGCAGTACGGTTTTTTGCTTCGTACCCAAAAGGTACTGGGGTTTGACTACCCGCCTCCTTGTGTGGTCTTGAGCAAATCACCTTACCCTAGCTCACTTTGCGGTGCTGCACTGCGGCTGATGCCTGGGTTATTCCAGTGTTCCCTTGAAATAGACCATACGTTCGGCATAAAAGGAATTGCCCTTAAATGGTTTACATCATATTTACAGGATCGATGGCAGACTGTCATGGTGAATGGTATTCAGTCAGAACAAGTTTTACTAAATTTTGGAGTGCCACAAGGCTCTGTTCTTGGCCCTGTCCTTTTTACTGTATATATGCAGCCCCTTTCTAGTGTGATATCCAGATTCAATCTGAGTTATCATTTTTATGCAGATGATACGCAAATATATGATTCAGCACCCCTTAGTAATTTACAGTTCTTAACCCTCTAGAACCCAGTATGACATAAACGTCATACGTATTAAAGGGAGGCTGCCCTTGGTGACAATTAAACTATTATATTTTTTTATTATTGGCAGTTATTCCCCTTTACCCTTTCTAGCTCCCCGAAGAAGGAGATTGGTTTTTGGAAGATTTTTTATTAGTTTCCTTTTCCTGTTTACATTTTTGCCCACAAAGTTTGGAAGCACTACATTACTACATTATTTTCATCCGCGCCAATCAGATCTAAGGTGAGTAGCATCAGTATTATTTTTTTGATCTTATCATTCTCTAATGTCTGTATTTATATTCTAATTCAGTTTTAAAATTTAGATTGTATTTACTTTTGATGAAAATGAAGTTGAAATAGTAGTATGACAAAAACGTCATACCGGGCACAAGGCCAATTTCCTATATGACATAAATGTCATAGTGGGTCTTACAGGGATAAGTATCCCCATGGGAGGTAAATGTTTATCATATTTAAGGTATTATTATTCTGTCTGTTTTTTTTCTTGCCATGCTTTATTTATATATTTTTTTTTCTTTCTCCTCTTTTCTTTTAGAATGGATAGTGACTCTGAAATTGACGATTTGGTAGCCTGTATCGACCCAAATGAGAGCGATTTTTTTGATTCTGAAGATGAATATGTGCCAAGTGATGATGATTTCGAGTCCGATGATGAAGAAATACAACGACCAAAACGCAAAAAGAGAAGATTAACAGTATCTGACAATGGTTTTGACGAAGAGGATGACATACCCCTGGCTGTCGTTAGAGCTGAACTACTGCAACAACAGGATGCATTGGCCGCAGAAATCGACGAAGATATTCTGACACAAATGATGAATCAGGGAATGTGGATACGTATGCCTTTCACACCACCAGACACAACATTCACTGGTGATGTTGAGCCAATGCCTGATGATTTGAAAACTCCTTATGAATTTTTTAGGGAGATTATCTCTGATGAAATGTTGGAAAATGTTGAACAGCAGACAAACATTTATGCAATGGCTGAGAAGGGAATTCAGTTCAAATGCACAAAGAAAGAAATAGAAAAGTTTATAGGTATTTATCTTCGAATGGGACAAATGAAAGCCCATTGTGTGAGAGCATATTGGGCATTTGCAACAAGGTATCCTCCAATTGCTGACGTGTTTGTGAGAAATCGCTTTCTGCAGCTTTGTCGTTACATTCACTTCACAGACAATACCACACCCAATGATAGTGATCGTATTTGGAAACTTCGTCCCTGGCTGAACAGCCTAAAAGAAAATCTAAAACATCTCATTCCCCTTGAAACACAAAGTGTTGATGAAGTCATGGTAGCTTTTAAAGGGCACAGTGTGGTCAAACAATATATGAAAAACAAACCACACAAGTGGGGCATAAAACTCTGGGCACGGACCGGTAGTGATGGGTTGCTACATGACTTCACTGTTTACCAATCTATAAAGTCCTCAACAAAATCAAAATTAGGCATGACAGGAGAGGTGGTGATGGACATGGTAAAACATTTGGAGTCAAACAAAAATTACAAAGTCTTTGCTGACAATCTTTTTTCTAGTTTGGAATTGGTGAAATGCCTGAAAGAACGCGGAATATTCTATTCTGGAACAGTACGAGAAAACCGTCTCAAAGGCTGTGAGTTCAGATCAGAAAAAGACATGAAGAAGGATCGAAGAGGAGTGCACGACAGTTTGATTGAAGTTGATAGCAATATTGTGGCAGTGAGATGGTATGACAATAAAAAAGTGGATGTCATTTCATCGTTCAAGGGGTTGATCCTATCACAAAAGTACACCGTTATGACAGAAAGAAGAAGGAAAGAATAGAAGTGCCATGCCCTGAAGTTATTAAATCCTACAATAAATATATGGGTGGCGTCGATCTCTTGGACTCTTTGACGGCTTTGTACAAAGCAAAAATCAAAACTCGCCGCTGGTATTTGTACATTTTCTATCATACCATCAACATGACTGTTGTAACAAGTTGGATTTTGTATAGGCGCCATTGTGCTCTCCTTGGCGTAAAACCAAAGAAACTGAGTGACTTCCAGTCAGAAATTGCTACTAGTCTAATACACGTTGCCACAAAACCAGGTCGACCATCATTAGACAGTGGCGCCGACAAAACAAATAAGACACTGCCATCTGTTCGTCCAACAGATGATGTGCGACTTGATGGTACCAACCACCTTCCACGTAGTGCAAAGAGACAATTTTGTAAATTCCCTGGATGTCACCAGAAAGCAGTGATGTTTTGCTGCAAATGCAATTTAAATTTGTGCTGCAATAAGCAAAGAAACTGTTTTTACAAGTTTCACACACAGAGACAGATCTAAAATCTTTTGTGCCCAGTATGACGTTTTTGTCATATCCTTATTGGTTCCATTAATGCCCAATATGACATTTTTGTCATAGTCTGTAACTTTTTTGTAAATTTTTTTTTCAAAAATTAAAAGTTGATTAATGTTTTATACATCATTTCTGACTTATTTTGTGGAAAAAAATAATTTTTTTATCCATGGGATCTAATCTTGGGCTCTAGAGGGTTAATACAACGAATTACGAGCTGTTTTAATGAGATTAAATCTTGGATGTACCACAATAAGTTAAAATTAAATGATAGTAAAACTGAGATTTTAATGTGTGGAAGGCCGAGTATCCTTAAACAGGCAAATAAATCACCTATTACTCTCGGAAATAGCACAATAGAATTTTCAAATAAAGCAAAAAACCTTGGCGTCATCATTGATAAAGATCTTTCCATGACAAGCCACGTGAATAACACCATACAATCTATGTACATAGAAATGAAAAAAATAAGCAAAATTCGTAATTTAATACTGAAGCATATAACAGAACTTTTAATTAATTCCCTGGTTTTATCTAAATTGGACTATTGTAACTCCCTTTGGGCGAATTTAGCTAAAGACAAAATTAGCAAACTTCAGGTTGCTCAAAATAACGCAGCCAAGCTCATTGTACGCAATAACAAAAAATACCCGTCAGCAACTCTTCTTCTCCGTGAGTTACATTGGCTTCCTGTGGAAAAAAGAGTTGCCTATAAGATTTGTACTGTTGTCTACAAATCCCTGAGCACGAACAGTCCCTCCTATATTAAAGACCTTCTAAACATATATGTCCCCAATAGAAACTTGAGGTCAAGCAGTGACCAATCAATCCTTGTCAAACCTAAGCCATTGCGTAAAATAGGTGAACAGTCTTTTCAATTTTCGGCCCCCCATTTTTGGAACTCTATCCCGTCACACGTGAGATGCTCGGATTCGTTGACAACGTTCAAATCTCACTTAAAGTTTTATCTTTTTACGTCATAATGTTGCAATATTATTTTCATATTTTGTTGTTGTTAAATTGAATTCGTATCACGTTTCCTTCACACTTGTCTCACTGTAATATGTTTTGTTTTATATCACTGTAAAGCGCTTAGAGCCTGTGACAACGGGGTAAAGCGCTATATAAATGCCATTTATTATTATTATGATTATTATAGAGACACATTTCCTCTTGGGGATTAATAAAGGGAATTTATTTTTTTAAGATGATATAACTATTTTAGTAGCAGGATGTATTAGCAGATTCTAAGGACCACAGACTGTAAAAGAACGAGGATGGATGATCTTTATTGACAACCAGCGTATATTTAGACTAGAAAATACAAAACCATCACTCTGAAATCAGAAGATCATTTACACAAGGCACGTATCCAGTCCTTCGGAAGATTAGTTTTACACTTCTAGTGAGATTGGAACCCGTTTTATTTTTTTAAAATTTTTTTTACATCGCACTTTTGTTCCCTATTGTTGAGACAACAACTTGCTTTAAAAAAACTGATCAGAATTGTATGTTTTGTATGTTTATTTCTGATCAGAATTGTATGTTTTGTATGTTTATTTCTGATCAGAATTGTATGTTTTGTATGTTTATTTCTGATCAGAATTGTATGTTTTGTATGTTTATTTCTGATCAGAATTGTATGTTTTGTATGTTTATTTCTGATCAGAATTGTATGTTTTGTATGTTTATTTCTGATCAGAATTGTATGTTTTGTATGTTTATTTCTGATCAGAATTGTATGTTTTGTATGTTTATTTCTGATCAGAATTGTATGTTTTGTATGTTTATTTCTGATCAGAATTGTATGTTTTGTATGTTTATTTCTGATCAGAATTGTATGTTTTGTATGTTTATTTCTGATCATAATTGTATGTTTTGTATGTTTATTTCTGATCAGAATTGTATGTTTTGTATGTTTATTTCTGATCAGAATTGTATGTTTTGTATGTTTATTTCTGATCAGAATTGTATGTTTTGTATGTTTATTTCTGATCAGAATTGTATGTTTTGTATGTTTATTTCTGATCAGAATTGTATGTTTTGTATGTTTATTTCTGATCAGAATTGTATGTTTTGTTTGTTTATTTCTGATCAGAATTGTATGTTTTGTATGTTTATTTCTGATCAGAATTGTATGTTTTGTATGTTTATTTCTGATCAGAATTGTATGTTTTGTATGTTTATTTCTGATCAGAATTGTATGTTTTGTATGTTTATTTCTGATCAGAATTGTATGTTTTGTATGTTTATTTCTGATCAGAATTGTATGGTTTGTATGTTTGTATGTTTTGTATGTTTATTTCTGATCAGAATTGTTGTGTTTTGTATGTTTATTTCTTCTCCACTTTTCTTTACACAACAGGAGAAAGTCCCCTGGGAACTACATCTGTCTGGGAGCTTTTGTAAGTACACTGTTGAATAGAACAGGCCAAAACTTTTGATCTGGTTGTAGACAATAATATTAGTATTCGACTTTTTATTGTTGCTGTTGTTATGATTGTCATCATCGTTATTATCATTATCATCATCATCATCTTCATCACCTTCGTCATCACCTTCACCTTCCATTATCTTTCTCCTCCCCATTGATATTCTTCTTCTTCATCACCATTATTTTCTTCTTATTCTCCTCCTCCTCCTCCTCCTCCTCCTCCTTCTCCTCCTCCTCCTCCTCCTCTCCTCCTCCTCCTCCTCCTCCTCCTCCTCCTCCTCCTCCTCCTCCTCCTTTTTTCTTCTTCTTCTTCTTCTTCTCTTCTTCTTCTTCTTCTTCTTCTTCTTCTTCTTCTTCTTCTTCTTCTTCTTCTTCTTCTTCTTCTTCTTCTTCTTCTTCTCTTCTTCTTCTTCTTCTTCTTCTTCTTCTTCTTCTTCTTCTTCTTCTTCTTCTTCTTCTTCTTCTTCTTCTTCTTCTTCTTTTTCATCCTCTTCTAGTGCATTTTAATATTCTTGTTTTAAGCTTCCATTTAATTTTGTTGTTTTGTATTTTTATCATATCCATTTATTTGTTTCATCTCCAGACTCTCTGTTTCTCATACATGGCTGCAATGATCAGCAGGTAATTTTGATTTTCCATTTTAAAAAAAAAAAGATTTCTTAAAAATAATCCGATTTCTGTTCCTTGAAAAACGGATTTAGCCCAAAAAAAATTATTTTTTTAAATTTCCTCTTGAAAAAAGGGTTTTGCACAAAGATATAGAGACATTTTTTTCCCTTGAAAAGGGGATTTTTGCCTAAAATTATGCAGATTTTCCCAATGGAAAAACAGACTTTTGCCTCAACATAAACAGATTATTTTTTTATTATTGTTGCTTGCTTGTAACATGTCTGTTGTAAAATTGTCTTACAATATGTACAGTACAGCAGTTTTTGTTTTGTTTTGTTTGTTGAACACAGCTTCCACGACACGAACATTGTGCTGATTGCCATGGGTATCACAGCTCTCGTATGCCTCTCCATCTCTATTTTTGCCATCCAGACTAAGGTAAGTTGGCACAGATTTGATTTCTGCCTGGGGTCTTTTGACCTGTCATGGTGGACATGTCTTTTTGACTTCCCATAGTGGGCGGGGTCTTTTGACTTCCCATTGTGGGCGGGGTCTTTTGACTTCCCATAGTGGGCGGGGTCTTTTGACTTCCCATTGTGGGTGGGATCTTTTGACCTCCCATGGTTGAAACACTGGGGGGGGGGGGGGGGGGGGGGGGGGGATTACTTTACAAAAGTGTAGCATCCAATTGTGGGCGAGGTCTTTTGACTTCCCATTGTGGGCGGGGTCTATTGACTTCCCATTGTGGGCGGGGTCTTTTGACTTCCCATTGTGGGCGGGGTCTTTTGACTTCCCATTGTGGGCGGGGTCTTTTGACTTCCCATTGTGGGCGGGGTCTGTTGACTTCCCTTGTGTGGCGGGATCTTTTGACTTCCCATTGTGGGCGGGATCTTTTGACTTCCCTTTGTGGGCGGGATCTTTTGACCTCCCATGGATGAGAGGGGGAAAAGGGGGGGGGGGGGGGGGGGGGGGATCCTTTACAAAAGTGTAGCATCCAATTCAAAGGGTAGCAAGCAATTGCTATTCTCCATTTCACGCAATAGAAACTCAAATAAACTCTGCTGCATGGGCCTTATGGCTCTAAAGGACTGTTTTGCGTGCCCTACGATTCTAACAACATGACCATCTTCCTCTTTGACTTTGTGCGACTATGTGGTCTAGCGGTATGACACTCGCTCTTGGATCGGAAGGTCCTGAGTTCGAGCCTAGTTCAGCGTATATTTGAGTGTTGGAAAAGGCTCTTTACTCACATTCTCTCACCATACTCAGGTGTAAAATGAGTACGAAAAAAATTGTAATATCGCCTAACTGGCGTCATGTTTCGTTCTACATGTTAGGGACCATTTGTAAAGCACTTTGTTTGAGCACCTTAAGTGGATATCACGCT
>NW_027621998.1:0-2500 GCF_034508935.2 Berghia stephanieae | reverse complement strand
CGTAGTTTACCCATGTTACTTTTACACCATGCCTATTATTATTACATTTTTCTGAGACAAATTATAGGTGTAGTATCAAAACTAATGTTTTTTGTTTTTACAGGTTAATGGTAGTTGAATAAAACTTGACTCTATCTATGTACATGCTCATTTTTAATACATTTTTTCCACTTTCGAAAAGTATCAAAAATCTCTAGGATTGAGTGAGTTCAATAGTTCAAGAACTGTCATGTCATCATGAACGATTAAGTAAAATGAAGCAACACAATAATAAGAGAGTGTTGTTTTTGTTTTTTTGTTGTTGCTGTTGTTGTTTGTTTTTTATTTTTTTTTGTTGTTTTTTTTTTATGGTACTAACTATGTAGTTTGTATATGTTGTTGCAGTATGTTAAATCTGTGAAATTGAAAAAAAAAAAAAAAAACACAACAAAAAAATTCATTGGAAATGGAAAAGAATTGAATGAGATGAAGAATGAAAGGTCAGACTAGTTCAAGATCAACGCATTAACTCTCTCGAGTTCATATGCATGGAAAATCCAACAAATTTGTTCAATTTTCAATGAGGGTGAACTCGAGAGAGAGAGTTAAATTAATATCAATGTTTTGTATTCTGACGCCATGCCAAAAGTCTGCTGCATGCTGGCCATTTTGTCCAATTTTATTCTTACCCAGTCAATCATTGGTATTACTGGTATTCGAAAGAAATTTAACACATTTCTTTTGGTTGGGTTGTCCAAAGTGAAAGTATGATCAAAATCCTTTGCTGATGATAACAAAAAAACCTTTTTGACGACCTCGTGCAATCCAACTGCTTGTGTGACTCTCTAACTACTTTGTCATGGACAAGTTTAATTGCATACCTGCCAACCTTTCCGCTTTTGGCGGAATTATTCCGATTTTCACCCTTCCTTCCCGCTCTTCCGCCATTATTTCTAAAATTCCGATTTTCAAAAATTATGATAATTGGTCAGAAGAAAATACAAGTGGGGAAAGGGGGGGGGGGGTAATATAAATGTGATTTTTTTGGTATGGTTTTTAATTATTGCCAAAAGGGAGCTAAGTCGGAAAATTAATTGCGCTCCCCTCCCCCTTCCCTATTCCATTACCTAACACATCTGATGTAGTTTTGCCATCTGACCTGTGTTAGGTGACAAATTGAATATGGTGGTCATTTTTGATACAGGATTATCCATTGATAAGAAATTCCTATTATTTTTTTTGGTCTCAAATTCCTATTTCCTGACCTTCTGATTCCACTTTTGGACAGTGAAGGTTGGCAGGTCTGTAATTGTTATGATTTATTGCTGTTGTGTTTAAATCTTTTTTTTTTAACATCAATATTTAAAAAAAAAAAAACAATCTTTCAATTGATATTTCCTTAAACTTTTTCTCAAATTGAGGATTATGAAAAGGTTCCTCTCCTTCCTTCTTTTTCAAAAGGCGATTTCATATAATTGTGAGCTATAGCCTCAAAACGATATAATGTCAAAGTGAACCAAAATGCCAAAACCAAAAAAAAAAAGGCAAAACAAAAAGAAAGATTTTTTTAGTTAAAATGACTAAAACTGTGAAATTTTAGTTCTAGTCACTTAAGAAATCGTTTTCATTCTCCATAAGAAAACATAAAATTTAAAAGATGTTTTTAATGTTTAAAATAAAATAAAATTAAAAAATTTAATAAAAGTTTTTGCCTATCAAATATAGTCTTAAAATACTTATTTGACCTGAACAGTTGTGCCCTTAAAGGTTGATACGTTGATACAGATGATTGAAACACCACGGATGAATGATGTATCATGGAGGGAAAATGTAAAATAAAAGCATTAGCCTTTCTCAACATTTAAAAAAAAATTTTCTGTCTTTAAAAAAAAAAAAATAAATAAATGTCATTCTGTAAATGTTGTACCAATATTACTGAAAAGTTTATTGTTATGGAGTAGAATCCAATAATGAAATTAACGTTAATTGAAATCTGCAGAATTGGAGCTGATTTAATTTACGATAACGAATTATGATATGCCGACTGTTGTGATAAATAGATAGTTGCTATTATTATTATAATTATTATTATTATATTATTATTATTATTATTATTATTATTATTATTATTATTATTATTATTATTCTTGTTATTATTATTATTGTTATTATCATCATCATCATCATTATCGTTATAATTGTAATTATTATTGTTATTATTATTATCATTCAGCATTTGTCAGTTTACCAAAGTCTATAATTTGGTAAAAACACACACACATACACACACACACACACAAACACACACACATACACATATATATTTATATATTATACATACTTTTTTCTGGGTTGTCCCAGATACTTAAAATTTTCAAGAAGGCAGGTCTGGATATGTCACGTCATTTAATATTCTGTAAATTTCCTCCTTTTTCCGGATTTTTGGGAAGATTTCCTCTTTTTAAAAAAGAAAATTCCAACTGGCAGCTATAATAAAATAGGTCCTATGCTTTTAAAAACA
>NW_027621997.1:0-14891 GCF_034508935.2 Berghia stephanieae | reverse complement strand
TTTTAGGGGGGCCAAACTTTAAAAAAAAACCCCTTTTTAGGGACCCATAAAAGGTTTTATATATTTTATAAAAAGGGGTGCCTTTTCCCAAGTGGGGGGCTCCCAAAACCCAAATTGTCTAAAATAAATTTAAGTCCTTTAAAAATTAAGGGGCCTTCAGGGGGGGGAAAAATTAGTGTCGAACTTATCCCCAGTGTGCGTAGGGGGGAAAGGGGCCGAAAACGCATTTACTAACTCCGGGGAAGGGTTTCCACCCCTCAGAAGGGCGCTCAGGGAAAAAAAACCGGGGCCCAAAAAAGGGGCAAAAAATTTTCCCATTTGCTCCTCCCGGCCCAATTGTTTTTGGGCAGTCCCCGACCCCTTTAAAAACCTGAGGGACCCATTAAGATCAAAAGATAGGGGGGCCCAGGCAAGGAGTTTTTTTTTGTTGTTTTTGTATACCACTAAGGGCCCTTGGGTTTTTTTTTGTTTTTGGGTTTTTAAAGGGGGGTTTTTCCCGGGCGCTTGCAAACTTTAAAGGCCCATATAAAAGCGCCAAAAAAAGGAAGAAAAAGGGATAGTAAAAATTTCGGGAAAACTAAAATTAGGAAACCCAAGAAAAAGTAAGGCAAAGGGAATTTGGTTTCAAATGGGAAACCCGTAGTTTCCAAGGGGGGCCCAAAACCCTATAAAAAGTACTTATTTTGGGAGACCCTAAACTCTCATTCAGACAAAAGCACAGGTCCCAACAAGGGGGTTTACACCCCAAATTTTTTTACAAAGCATAAATAATAGTAAACAAAACAAAAAAGGGGGCATAACAACAGATGATTTTTAAAAAAGGGGAAAAAAATTAATCTCCCAAAACTCGAATATACTTTTGACTGTTTCCCTCCCACCAGGCCCCGGGAAAAAAAACCCAATAATCCCCCATCCCATCCCGAAAACAAAGACAGAAAAAAATTTGGGAAAACAGACATGGGGGGATAGAAGACGCAAGAGTACGTCCCCTCCCCTTATGGGAATCGGAACCCCCACCCAGGATAAATGGGTTTGGGATGGAAGGACAGCAGATTGATGGACACAAAAAACGGCTTCAATCAACATTCTTTCACTTTAATTGCACAATGCTTGCTTTGGTTTCGTGGTAGCCATTTCGTCTGCGCCCGAGTTGCCGGGGTTTCGATCCATATTTGGGGCGATGCGAGTATTGAAAAAGTCTCATTTACAGTCTCACTTTTTTAATTGGAGTACTTACTGTTGTAAAACGTTGTTCGGTGTCCATATAAATTACTACCAGCTGCACGTTGAGCTCTTTGGGGGTTTTTATGATACATCAAGCTCGTGTAAAATTAATTTACATTTTGACCGAAAAATGATACATAACGATAGAATCAAAAAATCATTTGCAGGTTTTTTCATTTTCCAAACCCATCAAAAACCCATTCATCCCACTGTATCACATTAAGTCTTTGGTCACCAAATAAACCATGAGTTTGCTTGTGTACAGTGCAACATAAAGGATAGAAACAGTTTAACTGAAAAAACCCTAAAATATAACAAACCCAATATTTTTTGCTGGTGTTGTTTAAAAAGCATTTTTTAAAAAAGCATAAAACTGTGAAGAAAAAAGTGTTAAAAAACGTTTAAATAAATTTTAATGCAAAAAAAATAATTCTTAAACATATCCCCGTTCTAAGCTTCGTTGCTGCTTTTTTTTTTTCATTTTTTAAATTATTTTTATTCTGTTTAAGGATGAGGGGATAAAGAAAGAATAAAATTTAAATGCACAGGGTGCCCATTTTTACGTCCCTCTAAAGATTGCAACTCTTAAAATATCTAAAAAAGAATAGTAAAATTTTTACTTTGGATTTTAAAAAATGCTGAACATAAAGCACATTGGAAATTAATTTAGGGTTAGTAGAAAGACTTTTTATTCTCCATATCTGATTCTTTCAGATAGTTCTACTAGCGCCAATTTTTAAAAAATAAAAAAGGACCGCTCATTTTGCCGGATGAGGGCAAGTGTGCCAAGGGCCCCCCCCCCCCCCCCCCCCCCCCCCTCATCGAATCGCAACATATAAAAGTCAGCCTTTTTAATTACTATTACTAACACTAACAAGTTTGAGATGACAGAGGCTAGTCCAAATGTTGCTCAATTATCGGGTTTAGTACCAGCACATTTGAACGTTAAAATGACACTTTCCACAATGAATTGTTTTTTTTTTTTAAGGGTTTTACGCGCTTGCAACACATTTAGGTTATATCAGCGCCAGAAAAAGGAAGAAAATTGGGTAGTAAAAAGTTCTAGAAATTACAGTTGAAGCATCCAAGGAGAAAGTAAGGACATAGGGGAACTGGGAACAAATAGGGGGTCAATGTAGATTCCAAGAGCGTATCACCAATGTACTAATTTGAGATCACCTATAAGTCTTATCCGGACACAGAACAAATCCACCAAAGGAGGAACACACCAAAATGTTACATTAACATTAAAAAAAATTAAAAAATAAGTAATAATACCTAACAGAGGATGAATTACAAGGAAAAAAAATATCATCTCCCCAAAAATAAATATGCATTTGACTGCTTCCCTTCCCCGCTAGGACTCGGCGAGGGCCAGGAAAAAAACAAGTAATCTCATTCCAAGAAGACTGAAAACATGTTGGAAAACGTTAAAAAGGGGGTAGAAAACACAATTGTGTACCTCCCTGCCCGCTATGGGAGCTTTCCACAATGAGATCAAAATTCAGAACGGAAAAATATAAAAAAGAATTAACTGCCTCAACTTTGATAGACCAATACACAAGAAGCACGATTGTAAAATAAATGAAATAACTTAAGATGGTTAGAAATGCATAACTACCAACCTGGTACATCACTTGAAGGGGGTTTTGGGAAAAATTTGGTGATTTCAGATAAAAAGTAGACGATTGCAATATGTTTTCTTTCATGCAACATAATGGTCTTTAAGTTATATATAAGTATTTTAGTAAAATGCACCTCTAAATTTTAGAGAATTTTCCCACTTTTTTTATTTTTACAAGATAAACAACCTAAAAAAGGAGTATACTTATTTTTTTTAACCTAAACCCTTTTCAAAAGCTTGCTTGAAAAAAAAAATTAAAATCAGATGAAAGATGTTTTTAAAGGGATTAAATTTAAATTCATAAATTAATAAAGGGAAAAACATTTCATCTTTAATCAATAAAGCAATTGTTTTTCTTATTGAATACCCTTCCAAAAAAAAGGGGGTTTAATTTTATTTTAATTAAAAAAATATTTTTAACAAATAGTGAAAGTACAATACGTCTTAGAAAATTCAAGTATATCGAGGTAACATCCCCTATCCTATGCAAATCTCCCAAAAAATAAAGGTTAGTAAAAAACAGGCGCTATTAAAAAAAAGGAACTTTTTTAATTGTTGAAAATCATTTATGAAGGCTAATTCAAATTAAAGAGCTACACAAAAGGGGATTATCTCTCACGGACCCCCCAATAATAATGATAATAATAATAAAAACAAAGTAGTAGTAGTAATAGTAATAATAAGGATCAATAATTAATTCCATTAGGTCACATGGTTTTTTACCACAAATTAGTAAAAAATTACAAAATACGGATTTTGAAACTAAAAAAAAAGCACTTAGGGAAACTCAGGAAAGTCAAATACGGAACAAATCGTTTTTAACCCAGAACGGTTGGCAGCTATGGTTCTACAAAGCATTTGTCTCTCAAGCTGAGCAAATGAATGTTCATATAATATAAAAAAGGATATTGCAATGATGAACAGATTGTACTATTAAAAGATAAAACGTTTTTGTAAACCCCCAAAAATATGTCAATAACACTATACAATACAATGAATGAAATTTTAAAAATTTAAAATTTCATGTTGTCATTACACCGATTGAAACGCTCTTTCCCTTCTATATTTATTTTCTTTCATTAAAAAATTTTTGTCTTACCAAACAAATTTTGTGTACTTCAGGGATTCCTTTTTTGTGAAATACCCTGTGGTGTTTTAAAACAGAATAATTTCAGACTTTCTAGGAATGATCCCCTTGAACCATGTGCTGAAACTCTTCGACAAAGTTTTTAAATATGATGACTCTATCTGTATCCTCATCTGACCATGACATGTATCTCCGATTTTGCTTGAATTCTCTTGGGTTCAGTTTGTTTGAAGAACACGTAAGCTGATTTGGCACCCCTGCTTCACCATCAAATATTTCTTCTTGATTGAAAGCTGTTACTATGGATGTTCCAAATTTGCATTTGAGTCTCTATTCATACGAGTCATTTGTTTCAATGTTACAATTTCCTTCCCCAGTGACCGAGTGCTGAGTTATCAATTTGACCCAAAAAATGACCAACTTCTGTTATTTCTCGTTTTGCAAGTGGACACTGATAAATGTTTTGATTGATTGATTCACTGTGTCCATATGTCGATAGAAGAATCTCTCTTCGTGTTGTGGGCCATCAAGTAAGGCAAATAATGTCGAAGCTCGGTGCCTGAATTTATCAGCTATTAACAACTGGGGTTTCTCTAAATCCTTTACTAAGGAAGTGACATTTTTTTGGGCAATTTTAACCACTTACATGATCTTTTGGATTTTCCCCTGTATTTGGAAAAAAGAAATGGGTTGTCTGAAATTCAACAGGCCTTTTACGGCTCCCTGTGCAATTTTCCCTTTAAAAAGGCTGAATTTTTGTCATTGGGTATCAACACAGGGACCAACATCTTGCTTCCCTTTCCGACTGATAGGCCAGCTTATACTTTCAAGTAAGGGCTTTTTCCAGAGGATCAGTGACATGTTGTACAAGCTGGGATCAACCCATACACTGAATCTGCATCATTCCAGTCTTTTAACACTCCCGCGGGTTCTCCGCCTTTTCCCTCGCATTAAACATTGTAAGCCCAGCTACGATTTACATTGCGAAGCCTAACAAAAAATATGTGAATCAAATAATTGATAATAAACCTCACAATCGGACCACTCTTCAGTAATAAATTGCCGTAGCTTCTTTATATATTCTCTAATGGCATCTCTTTGGGTTTTCTCAAATTTGTTCCTCTTTGCTTCACATTGAACTCTGGCGTAAAAAAAACTCTATCCAATTATAATCCAGGACAGCTTTGAACAAACTATTTCTGCGGATTTTCCATTTTGTTTGCATTATAAATTCCCTTTTTAAAGAATTAATTACTTTTTCATATAAATCCAAATTTAAAGCTTCAAGCCCGCTTTCAATGTCCCATCCTCTTTTCAAAGTCATTTCAGAAAAGGTTTTGCGATATTTCATTAAAGTTACAACGCTTCACCACGTCCTCTCCAGAGAAAGAAGGTTGATTTGTTCTTTTTCCTAGTTTTTAAAATCAAAATTTCCCAAGATGCGTAAATACTCATTAAACTTTTTTTTCTTTGAACTTTTCTCCAAATTTTGTTTCCCAAAATACTATGTTTTTTTCAACAAAACCCAAAAATTTCCCCCTTATCTTCCCCCAAATTTGTCAAGAATATTCTCCCTTTATTTCTTTACTTGCATTGGGAGCCACGGGAAAAAAATTTTACAACCCCGTCACAGAGAAAGCTCAGTTACATTTCTTTTGTGTTAAAACCCCTTTGTCCCGAGTAAAACCCTTCGCCCGCAAACCCTAACAACTTTAGTGACCCTTGGTCTCTGCATAATATTGAATTTTTTCTGTTTTTGAATAAAAAAAGCCCTTTTTCTTGAGATTTTTCCTTTTTCTTTTTCCTTTCCTTTACAGGCGTTTTGGTTGTAACTTCTGTCTCATCTTTTTTTTTTTCCCCATCAAAAGCCTTGAAGTTTTTTTTGCAATGCCCAGTTTGGAAGGGTCTCCCTTGGGGTTTTTTATTTTCTTGGAAAAAAAAGAAGAAAATAAAGCACATCATGCTATAAATATGAAAATAAATAAAAAACGTCGTATGCACTCAGCTACATGACGCGATGAGAGGAATGCATTTCCAAATTTTAAGGCCCGGACAAGTAAATGTCTAATTCCTTCTTTTTATATCTTTTTACCTCTTCCTTTGGGAGGTATGTTGTTTTGGGCCTCTCCACTAACAATCCAGTGAAAAGACGAATTTTTGTTTTGAAATAGAAAAAAATAGATCAATACCACTTCCCGGGGCGGGTCCCCCTTTTTTAAAAAAATATGAACATAAATGGAATAGTAAAAAATTTAATTCCCTTGAAAAACTAGATTGTCCTTTTTTGTTCAGCGAAAATCGACAGAAAGTCAAAAGAAATTTTTGGTTTTCCCAAACCCCCCCTTTGGGGGTATCAGTAACAAAAAAACAAAAAAAAAAGGTAAGGTCATGTTTTTTTTCGTTGGCAAAAAAATTACTCCAATGTCCTCGACCCGGAAAAAAATCTCAAGTGACCCACGTCCCATCCAAGACTAAAAATTATTTAGTTTATTGTAGGCCCTTGGCAATCGACAAAATTCCAATTCCACATAAATTATTTACTTACAACAATCTCAGAATTTAATTATGGAATCAATAATAGTAACTAGGATGCAATGAAGCGCAATATATTTCATAATAATTAATAAAATAATAATAATAAATTAATAATAATAATTAATAAATAATAATAATAATAATAATAGAATAATAATAATTAATAATAATATAATAATATATTTATATAATAACAGTTAGCGGCAATCTACGTAACACTTAATATAGTAACAAAAAGTAATAATGGACTATAGTTCATAAGTCATAACAATGACTTTCTTTGTTCATTGAGGGAGCTGAGAAAAATCACCGGGCTGGAGAACAAACAGCCGACATCAAACAAACGTCCTCCAGACGGTTGAGCATCGGCTTCATATCCTTAAAGACTTCCCCCCCAAACTGCCTGAACGATGATGTTGCCCAGACAACTTAACCTGATTTATATTTTGTGGGAATGAAATATGAATGATATGCCGGAAATATTTCAATAACAAAACCATGTTCAGAAAGAAAATATTGAGTCTTGCCTTTGTTTAATTGACACAGGTAAGTTAGGAAAATAAATGCTAGTAAAAAACGATCAGCAAGTTCGTGAAACACTTGCTTATCAACTCGAACATATGTTTTCATCAAATCCTCCACACATCCATGTTGTGAGCTGAATTTTTAATGGATCTCAGTTGTCATTGAAAGGAAACCCAAGAATTTTAGAATAAAGAAAAAATATAGAACCTGGAATGTCAAAAGGGTTTGTAGCCACAGCAGACCATTATCAAAGTATATTTTGAACCGACAAATTAAACAAAGGGGGGGGACAATGTGCTTTTCTTTAAATTGCTCCCAATCATATTATATGTTTAGGTTGAAGATTAATAAACAATGTTATCTACTCTGATTGATCGTTAAGTTTCAGCTGGTCCTGTGAAAAAAAAGCCTCTTAGCATCATAGCAATACAAAGAAACAGTTTTAATATATAGATAGTATGCGTTGGTAGAAGCTCATTCACATTGCCATCCGGAAGTATTCCGGACCAACACACAAAACTGTGTGTATCCATGCACGATTATGTCGGGTTAATTACAGGTTCAGTGAACATTACTCATAAACGCGGATGGCAAAACTAACAATAACAAAGACCTGAGTGCCGTCATCTGCAATACTATCTATAGATGGGTTGTAACAAAAAAAAACCATTTTAACACTGACAAGTACAAGCAATTTAAGTCTATTACAGACAAAAAAAACCCCACTAAAATAAACTCGAACATTTTTATGGCGGGTTTTCAATGTATCACCACCCAGTGGGGTTTCAGATTCTAAGAAGTCCACATCTATCAATTTGGCATTTGTCGCTTGTTACGTAAATGGTAGCGTATTTTGCGACGCAGCACTGCCAAACACGAAAAAATGCAATACCACAAATGCACGCACCATGGTGAGAGGGGGTGGAAGTTTTCTTTAAAAGGAATGGGTAAATTAAAATTGATCCCACAAATTATCCAAAGGGAGATGAATGACAAAAAAATGACCTCACCATTGCACGAACACGTTGGTTTGCACTGTGTATAGGCATTGGGTATGAACCTGGGTCCCAGACTCGGCAACGAGGTTCAGTCTGTATAGTGTGGATGAGGCTCTGACTGAGATCGGGGAATGAAGCATAGGTTCCCAAAGACAATGATGTATCAGCATTGGGTACCTTCAGAGTACTAGAGGAATCAGACTCGGAGTCAGCAACATAATCGGGACCCTGTATATTTTGTGGAAAAGATGACAGATCAATAATTTATTCATGTTGACAATAAACATGAAGAAGCATTGTCTTAATAATCCAATACTAAAACAATTAGCTGGTTAATAATGCAAGTATATAACAAAGAGTTGAGAAAGGCAGACATATTGGTCTAAGTATGTTTTATGTTCAACTTGTGCTTGGATAAAATTATAGATAAACACAGGGTTTCAGTAAACCGTTTTTCAACCAACTCTTTAAATACTACACAGACCACCAAATACAAAACAATTTTTTATATCACTACGAATCGGACATATAAAACGGTTGTCATTGACTACAATATGAACTTCCTAACCTGGCAAACTGAATTATAGTTAACAAAAAAAGTTGAACATAAAAACATTACGATGCAGAGAATTTGGACAAAATGCGAGGAGATCAAAGTATAAATCCCAACAGAAGCTATTTTAATTTTTCCTGGAAACGCATTATTTTCACATTGTCAAATAAAAAACAAACGACTTCAAATGTGAAGTGGATCATCAATGAATATCCGCACTTCAAAATATAACAAGGAAAGGTTAAATAGTGTTATTGTTGGGGCGAAGTCCACCTGCAAAGGAAAAAATTTAACAACAAAAAACTAGGGATCTCACTGGTGTAAAACAGTGTTGTCTTGTCCTGAAATATGTATTGCGCCTAACAGACTTGCAGGTCTCATCTTTTGTGGACACAATGTTGTTTTGTCCCCACAAAATATGTTGGAAGTGACGCATTATTTTGAGCATCGGTGCCAACTGTGGCTAAACGCTATACAAATGTTATTGATTTATTTTAATGTACATACTACACACAATGACTCATTGATATGGAACTTTGTTCTGCACACTTTCAGGCTCTGAGTTTGGAGTCTATATAGAAACTAAAAAACAAAACAAAAAAGCTGAAGACTATCATGTGCAAGTTTTTCTCTAAACTTTAAAAAACAAATCATGCCATTTGATGCTGTAAAAGGATTTTTTTTTAATTATTTACCTTATGACTTTGTCCTTTGGAAAAAAAAGAGATTAAGCCGAACCTTTGGCTATTTTCTTTTTAAATTTCAAGAACGTCAGCGTTGGCAAGGGGAGGACGGAAATAATAATTCCAGGAAACCATCTGGTCTTAAATCATATCCAATGATGTTTTTCGTTCAGATTCAGGTACAGCTCATTAGGATATCGCAATACCTTTGGATCATCGAAAATGTTGGGATTACCGAAATTCAGTTTCCTGTCACTATTTCAACATTTTACACATTATTGTCAACTCAAACCAGTAATTAATCTCTTCGGTCCACCACATACAGAGCAATTTGATTCGATATTGAAACAAAAAACCATAGGCAGCCCCGTGTAGATTTTGTCAACCAAAAGAGCTATGAGGCAACCGATTTCTTATTCAGGATTGGGGAAGAAGTTTCAATCTTTTTTCTCAAACAATTCAACATTTGTCAGAGTTTAAAGAGATTAGACCTTAATAATGAGAGGACTACTAGCTCTCACCCAACTCGTTGTTCACAAGCACAGTTAGTTAATCTCTTAAAACCAAGGATATCGTCAGTCTCTCTTTATAACTGTCATTTATAACCTGTTGTCAGATTATGAAGCCCACCCCTCTTTCTATTTAATGGCCACGATGACGTCCAAACCCCCTACTGCGACCCGCATCTTTCGACTCTAAACAGAGATGGTGACACCTACTGTAGCATTAAATCCTGCTCACTCTCGATTCTTCAACCTGTCACGATTTCATCCATGATTGACATTTAATCATGATATACTGTTTGATTTCTTGAATTACACTTTTTAAAAACACGAAGTTTGTTGCAATAAACCCGTGACTTTTATATAGAATTATTCCATTGCTTAGGAAATTTTGTGCTTAACGAAAAGTTGCGCTAAACGCGTTGACATTATCCGGAGTGGACGTAATAGTATTACACATCATGACTCAAAAAAAAAAAAAAAAAAAAAAAAAAAGCAACCTATGTGTACCTAAATGTTATTTCAAGTTCCTCATCAAAAACATTTTACCATTAACATCATAGATACATCCAAGGGGTTGTCTGGGATTGACCGCAAGACAATTTTTCAGGAATTTTAAAGCTCAAATCTCTCTGATCTGAAGTTACAAAAGAACTCAGATATTCTCAACATTAAACTAAGATTTGTGCATGGCAGTGCATATGGCTACTGTATGCAAAAAGCAAGCTGCAAACGACCGGTTTAAGTTTAAATTATTTTATCTTCTTTTCCGAAAAAATCCATATTCTAGATTAGCCAAATACAAAATACACACGCGCAAGTGTTGGCGTGGATAGCCGCTAATAAACTAAAAAGTTCGTAGAGGTAGTCGTCGTACGTCGTAGTAATGTAAGTACCACGGAAGATCTTACTCCCCTCGAGTGCATTCCGTCATACAGCCTTATCCGAAATATATCTAGCCTCCCCTTCCCCACCTTGACTGCTGCCAAGTGACAATCATCAATTCGGTGTGTGTGTGATTGTGATGTCTACCCTATGAAAATCTTTAAATCAACAGTGATGTAATAAGAATGGCAATAACTTACATTTAAATTATCTCGGTGTTCTTCAATGAAGCCGCCAGCATCAATTTACCCACGATTGCCATAGACGTCTAGTTTGGAACTCCGCAAGTGACGAAAAAATACTTTGCGGCTTAGAGAGGACGTCCGTCGGCCACTCTCTTGCAGACGTAGTAAGTGGTTATAGATAATCATTTGGTTCTTTGAAAAAAATATGAAAAAAACACAGCGGTTCATTTAAAAAGAATCTTTTGTAGATCAAGATATAATGTTAGGTATTGCACTTTTAAAATCTCTTCAGACATAGAAAGGGTCAACTTGACGTTAGACCAAATCATTTCGAAGATCGATATGGCAACAGCAACGCCTGGAATGGAGGATTTAAATTGAGCATCTGACGCTTCTACTGCTATTACAGAGAGTGCTCCATTTCACGACGTCGAGATGGCTTAAACTGGCATCAGGCATCAACATGCTACTCATTAATGGGTTTGGTTGAAGCGTTTGACTAAGATTAAAGCTTGATAACTGTAACCACCCTACTATCGACTTGCAGAGTGAGTATAGTGTGTGCCAGGCTTCTATATGCGCGAAATTGACTAAACATACGTTTCACGAAAAAAAGAGGTTACTATGTTTGCTTGTCTCTTGTCACCAAGATAAGGAATCCGCAGACCAAGATTCGATAATCTGTTTCTAAAATAGATTTAATGTATATCTTGTTCATTCCTCAGTTCATCAACTTTCAGACAATTTTATATTAGGTTTTTCATTACTAATAAAAAATCCATATAATGCTCTAGAATTTAGAGAAAATTCGGTAAGCTATTTTGCCTCCCCTCACTATTGGAAAAAAAAATAAAAAATATATCGATTGAAAACACTGGTACCCCTATTGTACTTTTTTCAGGCGGGTCACCCTTATTATGACCAACGTTGAAAAATTTAGGCGTAACTCTTCTGACTGTGGTGTTAAACAATAACTTCAATTACTATGATTTACAACTTATATATCCTTGCGGTTGGGTTGACAACCTTAAACTAAAATAGAAAAGTGAATGTTGCACGAGGTCAACTCAATAGGGGGACGGATTTTGGTCTCTATTGTAAAGTACTGTAAAATGAACTAATAGGGGGTACCAAAAAAGTCTCCCTATTCCGGTATTAATACATATATATATATATATATTATATATATATTATATATATTATATTTTTTATATATATATATATAGTATGCAGATGAGTCACTCAGGCCTTTGTTATTGTTTTTGCCATCCGGGGTTTGTGGTTGTTCTCACTAAACTGTATTAACCGGGACTATAAAATTTCATGGTTACACAGAGTTTGTGTGTTGGTCCGTTTACTTCCGGATGGAAATGTTGGGGAACCCTTGGCCAAGCGATTTATCTATATAAAAAACTCCACGTATTTAAAATTTTAATTTGTGGTCAGTAAATTCGCCCTTCAAGCCATCATAGTTTAAAAATGATGCATTTTAAAGAAGAAAATTTTAAAAAACAAACAAAAAAAATAAAAACCCAAAAAACCTAGAAAAAAAAACCCCCAAAAAAAACCTATAAAATCCGGGACTTCACGAAAGTCTTCAAGGAAGCCCCTGGCTTTTTTAAGTTCTTGTCTTACGAAGTAAATTTAATCGATCAAAATTTTAATTCGAAGGACGATTTTTTGTTTGTTTGTTTGTTTGTTTTTTTTTGTTTTTTTCCCAAATTTTTGAATCGTTTTTTTCTCAAAGTACTTTTTCAGTACCCACACCCAAACATTAAAATAAAAGCAGGGGGTTTTGGGGGAGAGTGGAGAGCCTACCCCTTAGACCCAGCGGGTTTTTGGGGCTTACGTAGTTAGTTGGTATGAGAGGTCAACCGATGACCTTTGGTTCGCAGACGATACGATGTGTCTTCCCTCAATATCGACTGGCGAGCGAGTGTGTTTGTGTTTTTTAGCTCCCATAAGAATAAATATGCCATAATATTGATTTGGTGTCAACGTCTGTGACGAGGTAAAACTTGTCCTCGTTGATTTCAGGTATCGATGCTATGCGTTGAGGAAAAATCCCACAACATCCGCCGCCGGATGTAACGAAAACAACACATGAAATTTTTGTGTGACCTTAAAACGTTTATAGTCCTTTTAATAAAGATAATATAAGTTGGAGAAGGGAAAAAAATTGACGTCTTCAGCTCTTCGTTACTGTCTTTAGATTTAGCCAAACCGCTTTTATGAATGATACTATTGCGTTCTATCAAGACTCCCTAAATTTTTATAAACGTTCAAGATGACACGACATAGTTTTATGTGGGTTTTTTCGGCTGGCGGATGTTGTGAGTATTTTGGCTTAAAAGTACAGCATCGACAAAAAAAAAGACCCAACTTCACTTACAACAGGGCAAACACACGTGAAATCAACGACGCCATGCGAACCCTCGCTGGGAAAAAAGCCAATATTCATCAATGAAAGCCTTGTGAAAGACTTTCTTATTTACATTGACTAAGACGACGAAATGGTTAAAGCTCTAAGTATCGACCACTTTCAAGTTTTTACTGAAATGTCACACAAAAACACAAATTAAATATTTATACTGAAAATAAGCACTAATAACGTGATATTAAAAATATATACTTTCCGCAATCGATCTCGTGTGACGTCCCAAAGATTATTCCCCCCCTAAATTTTTCATCCGGTTTTATTATTTTATCATATTTGAACTTCAAATTCACAAAAATCTAGGTGAAATTCTTGTGTCAATTGATGCTTTAAAAAAAAATTTTTCATTTTTATCTTATCTCACGGATGAAAAATCCCTTTAAAAAATAGAAAAAAACGACCCTTAAAAAAGGGGTTTTGGGAAAAAGGGGTTTTTCATATAATTTTGTTGAGCAAAATAAAAACTTTGGTTTTAAACAAATTGAATAAAAAAAAAAAGTTGTTTTTGGGTTTTAACGGGAAAGTGAAGATTTTCCTTAGATTTGGGAAGGGGAGGGTTGAGGGGAAAGAACTGAATTTTAAAAATGTGTATGAAAGGTGCCAAACAAAAAAGAAAAAAAAATTCACAAATTGTTCAGTTTTTGTCTTTCACCGGTGCCCGCTCCTTAATAGGGTTCAACAGTTGTTATGTCCTTCCTTCAGAAAGACGCATAGAATGGTTCTGAACCCATCCGAACAACGGCGGACGCCCTTATGAAATACTTTTTCCCACGAGCATAAAAGTGAAACCAGAGGAGGGAAAAACATTTATAAATCTTATCATGTTTTAACTTTTATACATTCTGGGTACAGGGCATGTGAAAAAATTTTTAGCCAGCTGAAGAATAAAAAGTCCGATTTTTTTGTTTAGAACCCAAACTGCGGGGTTTCTGGGCGGACGTGACATCAGACTATTAAATCCTAGTTCTTTTTTGCTAGAAGGTTAAGGTACACACATCAACTACTTACCTTTCAACAATTTGATATTCCTCCCTTTTTCGACTTCGGGAAATAAACCCCCTTTCTGGAATAATTTGTCGTATTATAATAATCCAGAAAAAGTCTGAGGGCATATAGTGTTAGCCCGCCAGCCCTGTTAGGATTCTGGGGAAAGAAAAAGAAAAAAATACACACAAATCACAATGAGACCAAGAAAAAAGCAATACAAAACCTAGTAGAAGGGAACATAACCCCCGCCCCTCGGGCAGTAGTCCGAATGTAAACACAATACAAAAAAAACAAAAACAAACAAAAAAATATTTAAAAAAAAAAAAAAGAAAAAAAATAATTAAACATCAAAAACAGGTGAAACGTCTCTTCATCTTGAGTATTTCATTCTGTTGATAAAGGGGGAAACCCGATACGTCCAAAATTATTGTTTTCGTTGATTTAAATTGAAGCTTCTATTTTTTATTTCCCAAAAATTATTTATTTCTTCGAGCTTCGAGCAGCAACATTTTAATCATCATTTTCCAAAACTTGAGTTTTATGTAGCCCCAATATCCATTAAACGTTTCTCAAAAGGGTTTTTAAAAGGTTCCTTTACCAAAAGCAAAACATAACACAGGGATAGAACGAGCATGACGCCTGTTTATGCGATATTGCAATTTTTT
>NW_027621996.1:0-2500 GCF_034508935.2 Berghia stephanieae | reverse complement strand
TTGTTGTTGTTGTTATCATTATTATCATTATTATTATTATCAATATTATTATTATTATTATTATTATTATTATTATTATTATTATTATTATTATCTTTATTATTATTATTATTATTATTATTATTATTATTATTATTATTATTATTATTATTATTATTATTGTTATTATTATTATTATTATTATTATTATTATTATTATTATTATTATTATTATTATTATTATTATTATTTATTTATATTGATATTATTATTATTATCAATGTCATTATAATAAAAACCAATATCATCATCAAGCCAAACAAAGCTCCACCCACCAGTCAGACGATAACTTACTAAAAGCACATAGCCTATTATAAAATAACAACAACAATAAAATAACTTGAGCTTTTATATAGAGCAATATCCATGAAAAGTGCTCAAAAGGTCCCTGACCAACAGCAACACGTAGCGTAGAGAACGAGACACCATTTCTTTTAGGTGATAATGCAATTTTGTTTTCCGACAGAAAAAACGCTGTTGGCGTTCAGGTATTCATTTTACATCTGAGTACGGTGAGAGAATGTAAGTAAAGAGTCTTTTCCAAGGACTCAACTATGCGCCGTGCGCAACTCGAACCCAGGACCTTGCGACCCGAAAGCGAGTGTTATACCCCAAACCACATCTTTAACTCTCTCCTTACCAGCTCATTTTCAGGATTTTCCCCAAAACTTCCCACCCAATTAACACAAAAATATAGTTTTGTCATCGAATACATAATAGCAGTAATGTCCTTGCCATAAATAATTTCTTTAGCAAAACATGCTCTCCTCAACACTGTTCAATTCCTTTAACTTTTATGATGTACAAAAGAAATTTGAATAAGGAAAATGTTGGTTGTATCGTAACGAATGTGACGATTTTCATACAGTTGGTAAGGAGAGGGTTAACAATGACAGAAACCACGAACAACCAGGTGGCAAGAGACCTTATCTGTCAACGTGCTACATTATCCTAAAGATAAGATTGAACTTCAAGATATTGAAAGCAAAAGTGTTAAACAATTCCGTATCGACAGATTTTGGCAGGTATTGAACACACCAGTACGGTGTATTCGGAGATTATTTATGATCAACAACATGTCAAATCCCCATGATTTTATCCTTGAAAACGACGCGGCGATACATATTCTAGTGTATTATTTCAAATCATTTTCCCCAAACTGGCGAAAAACAGACAATTTTTACGGGGTAATAAAAACTATTGGGAACAGGCGCTAATATGTTCTAACACAGCAACACCAATTCTCAAAATACGGCTTAACCCCCTCCTTACCAACTGCAGGAAAATCGTCACATTCGTTACGATACAACCAACATTTTTTCTTATTCAAATTTCTTTTGTACATCATAAAATTTAAAGAAAATGAACTGTGTGTTGTAGAGCATGTTTTGCTAAAGAAAAAATGTATGGTAAGAATTTTACTGCTATTGTGTTTGAGTGATAAAAATATATTTTTGTGCTGGTTGGGTGTGAAGTTTTGGTGAAAATCCTGAAAATGGCTGGTAAGGAGAGAGTTAAGAACTTTTCCTTTCTCTTTCTTTCTTCTCTTAATTTGCAAACCACCTCTGGTGTATTGTCGCAAATGTAGGTGTCTTGATGGTTTTTACATTTCAGGATGTTTTTGTGTGATATATATAGTAGTGAATTAGATTTTCTGAAAACTGTTCCGTGGTGATTGGATTTACAACGTTAAGTGGTAGCTTATTTCACAAGCGAATAGAAGACTGGAAGAACGATTGTTCATGGCTTTGTATACGGGATAGCGGCACTTTGAATCTTAGATCGTGTCCACTTGTTCTTGATCTCATTGTTGCTGGACTAAGGTTGTTCGGTGGTAGTGCTACAATGGTGTGGATTGAATACGCGATAGAGCGATAGAGTGATAGAGTGATAGAGCATTGTCGGTTTGGATTGCTCCCTTCCTTGTTAACAAAGTTGTCCATCCACTGTAAAGATCGAACCATCTTTGTCACGCTGTCAGTGGTTTTGAAATTGCCTAATGCAAAACGTGCTGCTCTCCTTTGTACCATCTCAAGTTTATCTTTATTTCTTTTCGTGATAGGATCCCAGACAGTGCTTGCGTATACTACGACCTAGTGTGACCTTTCTCCCTCTTCACAATATCATTCGTAAGTACACAAAGGGAGCATCTGACTGCGAGAAGCTTGCCACGCTGCCTGCCAAAACAGCATCACTTAGCAGCAACACCGATTCCCAAAACTACTACAACATCATACTATCCCCAAGATATTATTACAAACATTACAACAAACGTGGAGGGAGTGGGACAATCATGCAAATGAATCCGAGAGAAGAACTGCCCTACGGAACTGAGCTCCCCAGCAATGATAGGTAACACTGAACAGAGCACGGGCAACATTGGGAGAACAGCTGGAAGCATGAAAAAGTGGGAGGCTGGCTGAGACTAGCTGGTGTACATGTGGATGCCTAGAGCAGACGA
>NW_027621995.1:0-14902 GCF_034508935.2 Berghia stephanieae | reverse complement strand
ATATCAACAAACTCAGATGAATCGAGAAGGCAGCATACTTTAAATGTTGTTGTTTTTTGTTTTTTTTTTTTAGTTGGGTTTTTTTTTTTTTTTTTTTTTTGTTTTTTTTTTTTTTTTAGATATGGGCCGTCAAGTTGTTAACTGATATAACGTGATAATTAGAGTTTAAGCTTGGACTTGCTTTGGAAAATTTATGGGGGATAGATGCATTACTGAAAACGGAAGAATTAAAATAACACATCGTTATATTGTGTATTTTATTAACAGTAACTTTGCAGAAAGGAAAACGTTTGGTTATTTCAAAAGCCGCTCTCTTAGAAAACCGCCCAAAAGCATCGCCCGGCCCATGCTTTGCCCTGGAATCCAAGGGCAAACAAAAGAAGGGCGGACCAAATAACACCTGGAAAAGGGAAATGTAGAAGGCAGACACTCGGCGTTCTGAACAGACATCGAGGGGGATTGGAAGTGATGGCACAAGGCTTGAAAAATTGCCCTGTAGGGGCAAAGGCCAAAGTAGTTTTACTTAGTAAGTAAGAAAAAGTAGCTTACATTACATTATTCAAAATTTATGTCTAAGATATCTTAACACTATACAATTAGTTCATTCATTCCCTGTATTTTTTACCTATCTGTACTAAGCTTTTATTTACTCCTGTTGTATTGAGAACCTCCGCGTAAGCCGAGGGACATTCATCATCAATAGCCTCGCTGACGTTTCCTTTGTTCTTGGTCTTAAAATGAGTTAGGACACTTCGTATGTGACCCGGGGGCTCTTTGTCTCAAGCATCAACAAAAACTCGCCATTAGGAGATGTCCATCTTCCCTCCCCCAAACTGGAAAAATTAAAACAGGAAAAAGCATAGCCCTTTTAGCCCGGAATTATAATATTTTCAAAGAAAATATAATAAAGTTCTTGAATTAAGCGCTCAAAATCTGGTGTTTAAAAGTGCACTGCATTTTTATCTGCACGGTCAAAATGCTCAAGTTTTAAATTGTGTGATGTTAATATTAAAAATCCAACTTTGAGAGCGGAATTTTTGACCAAAAAACTCGATCGAATTAAAATGATCAATGAAGTCCCAGGTACGAGAGTTTTTGACATTATTATCATTTTAGTCGATTGATATTTGAAATATGATTTTTCTGGCCAAGATGGTTAAATTGTTGGGGTTTTTATCAGGTATGGCAGGTAGTTTTATGATGTGCAAGGATGATTGGGTATGTATCAACAAAACACCCAAAATGAAGTGTAATTTAAAAGTCTTTTGGTTTTACAATTCAGTTCACTTTGAAGATTTGTGACCACCACGTCAAATTGTTTAGTTTGTACACTAATAAAAAACTAAACTCACTATCCTTCAATGCAACAAATAAGATTATACTAAATTTTTTGTATTTTTGACCATCGATTTATTTTCAGCGTTAAGGGGTTAACTGCCATTCTTTGGAAAGACACGTATATTGCAAAAACTTCAAACTTGGGACTACGAGAAGTATGCGTGTGTTTGTGGGGTTTTAAAAAATTGATTCATTTGTTTGTTTTTTATTTTTTTGTTTTGGTTTGTTTTTTATTGTTTTTTTTTTGGGGTTTGTTTTTTTTTTTTTTTTTTTTTTTTTTTTTTTTTGTATCTTGGGGAGTTTTTTGGTGGGTTTTTTTTTTTTGTGGTTTTTTTTAGGGGTGTGTCGTTTTTGTTTTGCTTTTGTTTTTGTTTGTTTTTGTATTGTTCATATTTTTTGTCAAGATGTCATTGGGGTTTTAACACTAAAATCTGAGCGCAGCGCAAGACGGAAACAATGTTCATTATGAATTTTTTGTTCCAACGTATATCTGGTTGTTTTAAATTGCCATTAAGTGCTGTAAAACAGTAAGTGCGTTTTGTTTTTTATTTCCTCCGGTTTTTTCTTTAAATTACACAATGGGGGAAACAGATATAAACCCCGAGTAAAATTAGAATCAAATATTCTCTGCCAGTTCATTAAAAAGGGCTCAATAATTCGCCTGTCTTTAATGTTAGCACGCTTGATTAACACAGTTTTTACTTCTTGAATAGTAAATTATGATAATTTGAGTAGTGTTGTGCCCAGATTGATGTTTATGGCAGTTGCCACGTTTAGTATTATTATTTTTAACTAATAAAACTAACCCAAGAAATAAAAATGCTCAACTTTAATTTTAAAAGACGTGATTGAATAGAATATTCAAAGGGGTTATATATATTATATATATATTATATATATATATATATATATATTTTATATATTGTATGTTATGTTATATAAGGTCACTCGCGTTTGTTTGTTTGTTTTTTTTTTGCCGATACAATTGTTTCTATTTCGTCTCCATTTCGTCTGTCGGTAAGTATCCGTAAATTGAGGACAAGAGTCAATTGTACCAGCCAGAAAAAAAACGTGAAGTGACCATTTTATTATTTATTATGCTCAAACCCAATAATATCGATCACTCTCCTACCTACAAGTACCCACCAACACTCATAAATTTTAAAATATATATAAAATATATGTATTTATGTATATATATATATATACATCTATATATATATATATATATATATTTATATATAAAATATAATGTATACAACATTAATCAAATATAAGATCTATTAGTATAGAACGCTGACAATACACAATATTGCCCGGAGATATGAGTTTAAAATGTTCAATATTTTGTCCTATTCAAATCTAACTTTAACGTTTTTACCACCAAAGGGTGACCCTAACAGTTACACTCATTCTCGTTATCGTCATCGTCATCATCATGATCATCATTCATCAACATCATCATCAACATCAAACATATCAATCATCATTTATCATCAAACGTTTTCATCACCACCACCACCTCATCTCGACGGTCAGCAGCAGTAGCATTTTCAATCACCAACTCCGCCATCACGATCATCATTAAAAACATTTCAAAGGGTCATTCTTCAAGCCTATGACATGTCCATAAAAAAAAATAATGTTTGGTTTTCCCCAAGGCCCCCCACGTCGTTACGGTTGTTTGTTGTTTGTGTTTTTTTTTGAGTGGGTGGGTTGTTTTGGGGTTGTTTTTTTTTTGGGGGGGGGGGGGAGTTGTTTGGTTTTTTTTTTTGGGTTTGTTTTGTTTGTTTTGTTTTTTTTTGTTTTGTTTTTTTTTGTTTTTTTTTTTTTTTTTTTTTTGTTTTTTTTTTTTTTTGTTTTTGCTTTTTTAAAAAATTTTGGGTTTGGTTGGGTTTTTGTTTTTTGTTATGTTTTCTTTGTTTTGTTTTTTTTTTGGGGGGGGGGGGTTGGGGGGTTGTTCTGTTTTTGTCGTTTTTTTTTATAGTGGGCCTTGTTTTTTTCTATAAAATTTAATTCATTATTTCATTTCTTGTCAAAGCATATGCCATATTGCGTTTTAATGTTTTTTTTTACTGTCATGTTGTGATTGTTTTGTCTTGTTTTTTATCAATTCTGTTTTTCAAGTCGACATCCCCTGAAAAAAACTGTGGATTGATCTAAAGTGACCATTTAATTTGTTTTGTACATTTAACAATATTTACATCTATTAATTCGTTTTGTTCGACTTAACTCGTTTAAAGTTTAAATATTATTGAACGCAAGCAACCCTAGCACAAAAGAAGGTATTAAATAAGAGACAATTTTAACACTTTCTTTATGTTAAAATCTACTGAAAATCTTTCATACTTTTTATGGTTAAAGACTTTTATTCAATTGACGTCATAATCTTTCCATTGATATTGATATGTTTCTAGAATGACATATATTAATATGTAGTCCTTTTTCGTTAATTATTGACTCGGAGAATATCTCTTTAATTTTTATTTAAACGAATTTAACAATTTGAGATTCTTTAAATATCTCAATATTGCAGGAATTCAAGTGTTTACGTTTTTCTTTCCCAAATTTTGTGTTCAGAACTTTTAGCCTTATATTATGTTTCTTCTTATTCATATTTTACAGTTTAATCCTTAATTTTTCAGGGATTTTAAAGAAGCGTGTGTCTTTTCGGCGCATGATTTCTCCTAAGCTCCTGCTTTTTGAACAATTATATTAAGAATCTATTGTAAAACTGAAAATCTAAAAAATTTAAAATTCACAAGTTTCGAACTAAATACGATGTGAAATGCCCTACACTCCGTTATTTTAATACAAATAGGCTTAAAAGGGGGGGACCATGGCGATCGCTCTATTATCGTCCTACTTACGATAATATAATATATGGGTTGGGTTTTTTTTTCTTTTTGGGATTTTTATACTGATTATTTATTTGTCAATATATTTTGTTTCATCTGGTTTGGTTAGGATTTATATGCCTTGTCGCTAATCTCAACTTTTTTGAAGATATTGGACAATCGCCTTGTTGGACATCATTTAATGAATTGGGAGTAGTTGTATGCTTTTAAATAATTAAAAATTAGAGAGAAAAAACAATTGCCAGCCATTGAATTGAACAACAATGTATTAAACCACCATAACTACTGTTTCGGTTCACGGTAATAGGGCTTTGTGGGTGCAGTAAAGACAAAAAAAAGTCATCAAAAACTTCTCTCCCTCCCCCCCCCCCCCCCCCCCCCCCCCCCCCCCCCCCCCCCCCCCCCTTCCCTCCTTGTTTTGGTGGCGGTAATATTATATTCTGCTCAAAATATAAAACGTGACTTCATAATTTGTAAACAGCAGTTTTCATCTTTCTTGTGTTTTAATGCCAAAACTGCACTAGCTATGAAATGCTAAAATATTCCTTAAAATGTTTATAACACTGTTGAAAACTCAAACATGGGATAACGGATTTTAGAACGGTTGTTTATGAGTAAGAAGGATGGAATATTTAAATGTGAAACCCCCGGGGCATTATTTATCTGTTTTCGATTTCTAGATGGCACGCAGAATTTTGTTTTATTGATATTTATTTATGATTCAATTGTGAGAGCAAGAGAGAGAGAGAGAGAGAGAGAGAGAGAGAGAGTGTGTGTGTGTGTGTGTGTGTGTGTGTGTATGTCTGTATGTGTACACTACAAGCGTCGCGTTTCGTGCTTCTGGTAAACCCCTTTTTTATAGTAGTACAGTCCCCGTCATTGCCTAAAGTCCAGTGCTCGTTCACATCTAAGTCGAGGGGAAATAATTAGTTTAAGGTGTTTACACATTATACAATGCCGAAGTTAAACGTTTGTTTCTCATCCAAGATATTGACTATGCTCAACAATGTTTGGTTTTTGTTGAATGACAAAACACGTAAATCTGAAACATCTACGATTAAATTGGTTCAAAAAGGATGTACCCCTCATTTTAATGAATTTATTTCAAAGCACCATTTATAGACGTCTATTTAAGCTTTCTGCTGCTGTTCAAAAAAAGTGAAACACGCGTCGAATGTAGATGTCACATCTTGCAATATTCTACATTCATTTTTGTAATTTTTAGCTGTAGAAAGCACAGTTGCGCTGCAGATATTACCACCCTGTCTTTAAATATATGATAGATATTGGAAACAAAATAGTGTAATTTTTAAAAACACCTTGATAAAGAGAATTTTGTTAAAAACGTCACAATGAGGGCGATCGATAGCTCAGTACGTAGAGCATCCGCTTTCGGGCCCAACGGACCGAGATTTCTCCTAGTTGAGGTCGATATTTTATATCCCCCACCCTCACTGTTCCTTGTTCGCCAGCAAAAAATTGGATGGTTGGGCAATGACCAGCGTTTTATCTAAATGATAGCGAGCAATTTCTATTGTCCTTTTAACGCTTTAGAAACAGGAATAAACACCGGATCTATGGGCCTTGTGGCTCTGAAGGACCACTTCGCTGTGGCGGGAATTTATACCCCATCCATTACCTCTAGTAAACTCTGTGCATCTTTTTCTGCCGCCTTCTCATCCACCTCGTCATTATCATTGCTACCTCCCCTTTGGGAAAGTGTCAACAAAACTTTTGTACCGGGTCCGTGTGATGTTTTGAGATTTCTGCCTCTAAGCTGTTTGAGTTTTCTGGTGAAGTTATAGTAAACATTATAGAATCCAAAAGGAATGACACTGTTGATAGAAAACAAGAGTGAAGTCGTGTTTTTCTCTCTCTTTTCTCTCTTTTCTCTCTCTCTCTCTCTCTCTCTCTCTCTCTCTCTCTCCTCTCTCTCTCTCTCTCCTTTCTGGAACTTCACAATTCCCAGTCTCCATTATCCGGACAGGTTGCCTGGGGATGGAATATTTTTCTTTATTTGTCCACTTTAGGGGGCTGATTCGCTATTCAGGGGTCTCTATAGGACTCAATAGTCTGATGTCCATCCCCCCAGCAACGAGCAGCTTTGGGTTTTAAACAAAGAAAATCGGTAATTTTATTCTTCTGCTGGCTGACTTAAATTTACATGTCATGCGATCAGAATGGGATAAAGTCAAAACATGATTAGATTTTTAATGTTTTTCTCCTCTCGTACACTTTTGCTAGTCGGGAGAAAATAAGTCATAAGGGCGTTCGCCATTGTTCCGGGGAATGGCGTCACGACTGTTGAAGATCATTTGGACAAAAACGGGAACGAGGTGTTCGGGTTGGGAGACGTGTAATTAAATTAGAAATAGAGCAGAAATTATGGATTTAAATAAAAACCGGTATACCAAAACAGGAGAATATTAAATAGATTGATAAATATGAATGTAGAATAAAGAAATAGACGGGCAATAGTTTAACAGATATGATAATAGAGAAGAAATAGAATGGCAATCTGAAATGTAAAATAGAAAAATCAACATGTACTTATTTTGAAAATTTCTAAGGGCAAGGCGGGAAAAATAGAAATAGAGTGGTAAACTAAGATAGAAAGAGAATAATAAACTGGAGTGAGATTTAAAATTAAAATGAAATTTTAAAGTTAATCAATTTATATAAAATTAACATAAATAATAATTTAAATATGAACTTTTATATAGCGCCTTCCACGGAATTAACAATATCAATGCGCTTCACAATGTTTCATGATTACCCAGCAGGCAATATGAAAACTGTATTTCCATTTTATGCAGTACCAGTCGCCTGCTAGGGTCCTTTTTGTCTACACGTTACAATTTCCATCTATATGTATCAGGTACTCATTAACACTGAGTCGAATGTGGTAATGTGTGTAAAGTACTTTAGCCAAGGGGCGGGACGCGGGACTAAAATTTTCACGATCTCTGTCAATATCCGGCCAGTGATCACGCCTAATATGATTGATTTCTGTTTAGACGAGACCCGGTCACAGAGCTAATAGCTTAATGAGGCCGTAACCAACATTAATTGATTTATGTGTTTTTGAATTATTTAAAATAGGTAAATGGAAATAAATTGAATTCCAATTCAAATATCTTTATATTTCACACTTTTAATGAAGACTTGAAACGATTGGTGCAATCCTCTATTTATTATTTGCTTTCTCCTTTACTGTATTTTTTTTTTTACTCCTACATGATCAGAAAGTGTTAATCATTGTTTATTCATACTACTCCTGAAGCGTAGCTTCTCCATACATTCATATATTATCTTATTATCATAGTTACCATTAACATTCATCCCCACCAACATATTTTTTTTAGCATAGTTACAATTAAAACATCATCATCCTCATTATCATCATTTGTTGCATGTAATCATCATCACCATTACCTTATATCTTTCATCATCTTCATCATATCTCTTCATCATTACATCATAATCATCTTTCATCATCACCATCTTTCATCACCACTATCATCATTCCCATTGTCGTGGTTGTTGTCTTCGTGTCAACCTTTTCATCATCAATATGAAGATTGCAATCCTCTGAACAACAAGAACAATTAAAACCATTTGACTTATTAAAATCTATCGATTAAAACAGTGCCCAAGATTTATAAGAACTCATTACAAACCGATTGCACTTATTTGCTGGTCTGAAAAACCATTTCTTACGAGCTCATTTTTTGTAATGGAAATGTCCAAAGTAAATGAGTAATATTGTCCATTACAACAATGTTAAACTGGGCCCCATAAGTTGGTTCAGATGTCAGACCTGTATATTGTACACGTCGTTACCAACCTTTCAAATACTGTTCTTTTAGGTCAGCCTTTTCTTGATTGCTCATTGTTGACCAATTTCTTTGTCAGCGATACTGCATCCGAACCTAAAAAAAAGTATGAATTTGTTTTTTTAACATAAATGCAAAATTTTAAATATCATATTTAACCCCAAAAAATGTGCTCCAAACTTATAAGATATGTGTTTGTTTTTAAAACTTATGAGAGAACAGTTTTATTTTAGAGTTGTTTCTCGGGTAGGAGTCCTTGAGTCTTACAGAAAACAGAAATAGCATAAAATGTTATATCTATTTAAAATAAGGTTGAAAGACTTCAAATGGCAATTACTCCAAGCCAATCCTTCAGCAATCTGCCCACAAATCAAAATAATCGTCATCATCCACGCCCTCATTCACGCCTACCCCTTCCTTGATGTTGGCATATCCACAGAGAAGCCATAAAATATCAGTTATATATATATATATATATAATATATATATATATAAATTTTTATATATAAAATTTATATATTTTATATTTTATATATATATATATATATATATATAGCAATATTTATATTTATACCCTATATATATATATATATATATATTATATATATATATATATATTATATATATACATTTCAAGTACACTTATTATCATTGTTTTAACTTCTCTTGAAAAGTTTATAAATAGCTCCTTTTATCAAAAAGTTGAGCACTATTATTTCATGGTTTTTGCTTTTATAATTTATATTATATTTATTTTTATACGTGGATTTTCACAAAAAAAAGGTGTTTGGGCCATAAAATAAGTTAGTGATTTCCATTTATATTTTTATTGCCAAACCCAACGTTATCGACCCCTTCACGTAATTCAAGGGCCCCCCCCAACCCCATATATATTTTAATATATATATATATATATATATATATATAAAAAAAACTGTTTTTTTATGGCTTTTAAGATGGTTCCAAATAACCCAAAAAAGTCTTTCCCCTAACTATTTTTGATTTGCACTTTTTTCGTTTGGGCCCAAAGTTTAACAAATTGAAAAAAATTTTTTTGGTTTTCTACCCAAAAAAAAGCAAGAATCCTTTAGTCTTTCCCCGTCTCCTTAAAATAATATTTATTTTATAAATTTGCGTGGCTTTTTGATTTGTGGTTTTAACATTTCCCTTTCCCGATCAGTATGCCCCATGGTTAAAATCCCGATTTGGAAAAACCCAAAGCGGTTTAGTTGGAAAATCCCAATTTATTTCATAATTGTACTGGGGGAAAAAAACGGGTTTATTTTGGTGGGGTTAGCCGAAAACCCCTGGCCCTTTAAACAAAAAAAAAAAAATGATTGCAATAAATCTTGAAAAGCGTCTTTGTCGCGTTTTTGCATTTTTTAAAGTGGCCCCTTTGGGTTTTTTACCCTTTGAAAAACCCAACAGGGAAACATTACGATTCTTTGTGAAAGTACCCGGAGGGTCTTTTTTTTTGTTTTATGGTGTTTTTTGTTGTTTTGGGATTGTTGTTGTTTTTTTGTTTGTTTGTTTTTTTTTGTTTTTTTTTTGTTTTTTGTTTTGTTTTATTTTGTTTGTTTGGGTTGGGTTTTTTTGGGAAAAAATTTTTATTATTTATTCAATATTGTTTTTTATTTAGAGACTTGGGGCCCATACGCCCTATTTTGTTTTATATTATAAAAAAGCTTTATTAAGGGGGGAAAAAAGTCCTTTGGCGTTGTATGGTGAAAATTTTTGTTTTACTTAAATTTTGTTAAATAAAATTTTTTCCAGATTTTATTATCGATTATGAGAATGAAAAATTATTAGTTGAATAAAAAAAAATCCTTTAAACCCACTATTAAAGTTTGTTTTTAAACAGAATTCTTTAATTGAAATTTTCCCTATTAACCCCATTTCCCAAACAGGGTAATTTGATTTGGTTTTTTTGAGCTTTACTCATGTTTAAAAAACCATAAATAATTGCTAGATTACTTAAATTAAAAAAATTTTTCGTTGGGGGCATTGTTTATTTTGTGTATGAGAGAGGGGAGAGAGAGAGGAGAGAGAGAGAGAGGAGAAGGGGAGGAAATAGAAAATAAAGAAAAGAGGGGAAAATTTAAAATATTTTAACCGGACTTTTTTTGAAACCCAAGGGTTTCGACTAAAAAAATCGATAGAAAAAAAAGACAGCCCAAATTACTTTTCCCCCCAAAAAAAAAAATTTAAACATTCGGCCTTTTGTCGTTTGCCTTTTTCGGCATCATGTAAATTTCCAGGTTTCTTTAGAAGAGCGAGGGTTATTGTGAACCATTCATGACCAAAACCCCTTTCTTAAATTTTCGTTTTTTCTTTTTCCTTTTGGAAAATAAATGATAGACAAATGTTTTAAAATTTGGGTTTCCCCGGTTCTTATTTTACCCTTAATTTTTTTTTAAAAACTTTATTTTAAATTTAAAATATTAAAATCAAAATACCATTTTTTTGGATCATTTTATGCTTACTTTACGTTTCCCTTAATTCTTAAATTCCATATTTACAAAAACAAATATAAAAAATCCCTGCTGTCCCACAAATGATTTTCGCCTCCCCTTTGATTAAAATAAATTTTCTTATTTTTTTCGGGGGACCCCACAAAACAAAATCTATGATTTAGAAATTTGTTTTCCCTCAGGATTAAAGGGAGATTGACATGCAGGTATTTTACTACAGATTAATCCTAGCTTCTTTTCCTAGCCAGGGTTAAGATATCAATTTCTTTTTTTAATGAAATCTTGTGTGTCAAAATTTAAATCATTTAAAGGTAGTTAGATAATCACTGCAAAGTCTAGATCATTTTTAAAGCTTTGTACTTTCTTCTTTGGGGGTTTAATCGACTTTGTACTTACTAGCAAGTTGATAACCAACTTTTTAAGGATTCATTGTTGTATTAGAAATTGTCTAAAAACCATCTCAAAATATTTTCTTTTAAAAATTTTTAAAAACCCCGTTGGTTTCCCCAAATTGGGGGGTTTTTTTTAAATTTTTTTTTTGGGTTTTTTTTTTAAAAAAAAAAAAAAAAAAGGGTTTTTTAAAAATCCTTTCCCCGGGGTAAAGGGTTTTTTTTTTTAAAAAAATTTTAAAAAAAGGGAAAAAAAAAACCCAAAAAAAAACCCAAAAGGGGGGGGCCCCCCCCAAAAAAACCCCCCCCCCCCGGGGAACCCCCCCTTTTTTTTTTTGGGGGTTTTTTAAAAAAAATTAAAATTTTTAAAAAAATTTTTTTAAACCCCTTTTTTTTTTTTAAAAAAAACCCAAAAATTTTTTTTTTTTTTTTTTTTTTTTTTTTTTTTTTGGGGGGTTTTGGGGGTTTTTCCCCCCCAAAAAGAAAAAAATTCCCATTTTTTTTTTTTTTAAAAGGGGGCCCCCCCCCAAAAAAAAAAAAAAACCCAAACCCCCCAAAAACCCCCCCAAAAAAAAAAATTTTTCCCAAAATTTCCCCTTTTAAATTTTGGGAAAATTTTTTAAGGGGGGGCTTTTTTTTAAAAAATTTTTTTTCCCCCCCAATTTTAAAAAAAAGGGGGGTTTTTTTGGGTTTTTCCCCGGGGGGGGGGCCCCCTTTTGGGGTTTTTTTGGGTTTTTCCTTTTTAAAAACCCCTTTTGGTTTTTAAAAACCCCCCCCCCTTTTTTTTGGGGGGGTTTTCCCCGGGGGTTTTTTTTGGTTCTTTGGGGTTTTTTCCCCCCCCCTTTTTTTTTTTTTTTTCCCCCCCCCCCCCCCCTTTTTTTTTTTTGGGGCCCCCTTTTAACTTTGGGGTTTTTTGGTTTTTTGGGAATTTGGGGTTAAAAATTTTTGGGGGGAAAAAAAAATTAAAATTTTAAGGGGTTTTGGGGGGGTATTAAAGGGGGGGGAAAAATTTTTTGGAAAAAAAAAATTTTTTAAAAAATTTTTTTAAAAAAAAAAAGGGGGTTTTTTTAAAAATTTTTTTTTTTTTTTTTTTTTTTGGGGGGGGGGGGGGGGGGGGGGTTTTTTTGGGGGTTTTTTTTTTTTTTTTTTTTTTTTTTTTTTTGGGGGGTTTTTTTTTTTTTTTTGGAAAAAAAATTTTTTTTTGTTTTTTTTTTTGTTTTTTTTTTTGCCCCCCCCAAAAAAAAAGGGGGGGGGTTTTTTTTTTTTTTTTTTTTTTTTTTTTTTTAAAAAAAAGGGGGGGGGGTTTTTTTTTGGGGGGGGTTTTTGGGGGGGGGGGTTTTTTTTTTTGGGGGGGGGGGAAAAGGGGGGTTTTTTTTTTTTTTGGGGGTGGGGGGGGGTTGGGGGGGGTTTTTTTTTTTTTTGGGGGGGGTGGGGAAATTTTTTTTTTTTTTGGGGGGGGGGGGGGGGTTTTTTTTTGGGGGGGGGGGGGGGGGGTTTTTTTTTGGGGGGAAATTTTTTGGGGGGGGGGGGGTTTTTTTTGGGGGGAAGGGGGGTTGGGGGGGAAAAAAAAGGGGGGGTTTTTTGGGGGGGGGGGGGGGGGGGGTTTTTTGGGGGGGGGGGGGGGTTTTTTTTTGGGGGGGGGGGGGGTTTTTTTTGGGGGTAGGGGGGGGTTTTGGGGGGGTTTTTTTGGGGGGGGTTTTTGGGGGGGGGTTGTTTGGGGGGGGTTTTTTTTTTTTTGGGGGGTTTTTTGGGGTTTTGGGGTGGGTTGGGGGGGGGTTTGGGGGGGGGGGGGAAATGGGGTGGGGGGGAGGGGGGGGTTTTTTTTTGGGGGGGGGGTTTTGGGGGGGGTTGGGGGGGGTTGTGGGGGGGGTTTTGGGGGGTTGGGGGGGTTTTTTTGGGGGGGGGGGGGGGGGTTTTTTTTGGGGGGGGGGGGGGGGGGGGGTGGGGTTTTTTTTTTTTTTGGGGGGGTTTTTTTTTTGGGGGGGGGGGGGGTTTTTGGGGGGGGTTTTAAAGGGGGGGTTTTTTTGGGGGGGGAAAAGGGGGGGGGGGGGTTTTTTGGGGGGGGGGGGTTTTTTTTTTTGGGTTTTTTTTTGGGGGGGTTTTTGGGGGGGGTTTGGGTTTTTGGTTTGGGGGTAAAATGGATAAAGCTCACTAGGGGGAAATGTGTGAGGTCAAAGCAAAGTTCTATATTTGTGACTGATCGCTCCCCATTGAACCCTTTTAGTTGAGATTTTTTACCCTATTTGGTCAAAAAATTTGAAATTCAATGGATTAAGGTGATCGGCTTGTAAAAAGTTTGCCCTATTATTATTTACAGATTTAAAAGAAGAAATGTATTTGAAGTAATGGTTGTGGTATTTACGCGTACAAATATATATATACTAGTAGTGTAGTAGTAGTGTGAGTAATGGGTGTAGTAGAGTAGTGTAGTAGTGTAGAGTAGTAGTGTGTAGTAGAGTATAGTATTTGTGTAGTAGTAGTGTGTAGTGTAGTTGGTGTAGTTGTAGTATAGTGTAGTGTTAGTAGTAGTAGTAGTGTAGTAGTAGTAGTAGTAGTAGAGAGTAGTAGTACAGTGTAGTAGTGCATGTAGTAGTTGTAGTGTAGTGTGTAGTAGTAGTAGTAGTTGTAGTAGTGCAGTGTAGTGTGCAGTTAGTAGTGTAAGTAGTAGAGTAGTAGTAGTAGTAGTATAGTAATAGTATAGTAGTAGTGTAGTAGTAAAAAGTAGTGTAGTAGTAGTAGATAGTGTGTGTAGTTATGTAGTGTGTTTAGTAGTAGTAGTAGTAGTAGTATTTATAGAAAGTAGCAGTGTGTTTTTTTGGGGCAGTGGTGGTTGTAGTGTAGTTGTGATAGTTCTTTTGTGTTAGTGGTGGGGGTGGTGTGCTTATTGTGTTAGTAGTAGTCGTGATACTACCATCATTTAATTATTCAAACTAGTCAACATTAGGAATATTACAAATTGACAATGTTTGGGAGACGATAAGTCTATATTTTTTCTGTTTTGACCCTATAGCACTTTTTCAATCAAAAGATAGATGGAGTTTTAATTTCCTGTTACAAGATAGCCCACGGCTGTTGCACTCTTTAACCTCCTTATTATCAGATCGTTTGTCTAGGAAATGCCAGCGTTCTGATCAATTTTTAGGTTTGTTTTTTTTTTTATATACAAAATTTCAATCAAAAGCAAGCCTTTATCCAAAAAAAGATATATAGCCTCCATGTTTCTTCTTCCTTGTCCGATTCCTCTCCCCCCTTTCTCCTCCTGCCTTCTTCTGCTCCTCCTCTCCTCCTCCTCCTCCCTCCTCCTCCTCCTCCTTCTTCTTCTTCTTCTTCTTTCTTTTCTTCTTCTTCTTCTTTTCCTTTTCTTCTCTTCTTCTTCTTCTTCTTCTTTTTTCTTTTTTCTTTTCTTCTCTTCTTTTCTTCTTCTTCTTCTTCTCTTCTTTCTTCTTCTTCTTCTTTTTTCTTCTTCTTTTCTTTTCTTCTTCTTCTTCTCCACTTCTCTTCCTCCTCCTCCTCTCTTCCTCCTCCTCTCCTTTCCCCCCTCCTCCTCCTTTAATCTGAGAGCTCAATCTGAGAAAATCTCGTCTTGTCCTTTTTCAGATCAAGTCTGCTTAAGTTTTTTACTTCCCTTTTATTATCATGTTATAACCCACCGTTTCCATTTATTTTCCGTGCCAGAAAAGTCAAAGTCAAAATCACCCCTTAAAACATTACTGTTATGGAAGAAGTAGTGGTATCTGAAATGAGTCGCCGTCTTAGTGTAATAAACTATAATAGATTTTTTTTTTTAAAAGTGGGGTGGTTTTTCTGGTTTTTCTCAGCTGTTCCTCTATCAAAAGTTGTAAAAATGTTTTTTTGACATCTATCTAAATCCATTTGTCTTAACCGAATATATCTAGATTTTGGGCCCTATTGATACCATATCAATAAAGATTTTTTTAAACCCAAAAAAAAATTTTAAAATTTTGTTTAAAAATTAATTTTAAATTTTAAAATTTTTTTAAATTTTCAAA
>NW_027621994.1:0-14911 GCF_034508935.2 Berghia stephanieae | reverse complement strand
TTTCATTTGACCATTTTTTTTATAAAACTTAAATTTACATCGTAAAATACTTTTTTTTTTCACACTCGGTTTCATGGCGGAAAAATTGATTTGTCAAAATAAACATTCATTTTGAATAAGTTCATACAGATTTTTTTTTAAAAGAAAAAGCAAGCTGAGAAAACTGGGGTTGAATACACAGTCCATTTTAAAAGGATTGCAATAAAAGTTGATATCCTTCCCTGATTCGGGGGTCGCTGGGCCACGTCTGTTTTTAAGGGAAAATATTCCGTAAGCGTAAAGATGGAAAAAAATTTGACGCACTCAGCTCTTTGTTACTCTTTTAGACATCCATTTTGGGATAATCATCACAAATTTTCTATCAATCAGTCATAAAACGTTATTGTTTAGTGTGGTTATTTTATCCGGTTAAACGGATGTTGTGAGCATTTTATCTTCACTTCTTCCTTGAAAACCCCCAAACAATAGGAAGAGACCAGGGTAAATTTTGGATCCAGCCCTTTTTTTAAATGACTGTTTCTTTTTTTTTCCTCTCTTTTTTCACGACTCACAAAATATAACAAAATATTTCTCTTTTCCAAAATTCATTTTTTTCTAGAAGAATCAAATTTTTGATATTTTGCCATGATTATTCAGAGTGAATATCGAATAGCGTTGGGATTTAACAAAATTTCCCCAGGGCTTTTTCAAAAAACAAAAACGATAGTTCCCATATTGAACTATCTCACTATTTAAAACAAAAATCAACATTTTAATCTAAAATCAAACAAACAAACGAAAATTTAAAAAAAAGCAATAATATAATAAAAATATTTCTTTTAAAGGAGTAGGATTTATGGATAGAGAGCTCGTGTATTCCAAGTACTTTCCGCAAAATCTGGCAGACCCAGTTACCAATCTCTGCTGGGTTGACAAAGAGATCAGTTTAAGCCTCGACTCACTCGGTACCGAGAAAGATCATTTGCTTGTGAGGCGAGTGATTTGCAAACTGTCGGGACTTTAAACAAATCTGAATTTACATTCATTATCGTAAATTAAGTCACAGACATTACTCAGTATTGCTATGCTTTTTGTTTTGCTTTTCGGGGTTTACGGCGCTTGCGACAATATAAGATCTTTCAGCTAACAGCCACAAAGAAAAAGCAAATAAAAAATGAATGGTTCAAATAGGGAACAGAAGATTACACGAGCAATCTATCAATGTGTCTATGTTGACATTACCTAAACGTCCCATCCAGGCACAATCAAAGGATCAAATGTTTACACACTATGATACAGTCGAAAAGATATAACTTTTATAGTACACACCAGAGAGATGGAGGAAAAATATCACCTCTCAAAAAAGCATTATACATTTGACTATCTCTCTCCCAGATAAGGATCTCGGCCAGTACATGAAAAAAATAGAGCAATCTCAATGCAGAACAAATACAGACTGCAACATGGAAAGGGAAGATATATAGGGAATGAGATTAGCGGAAGAGTAGCGTCCCTTGATTGACGTCACCCATAGTCTGTGACGTCACCGGCGGAAAAGTTATTAGAGGACGTCATGTTGGTTGTGCGCATGCGTCTCTCGTCCTCGCTTCCGATCAACCGATCAATCAACCTAACAAATGATCAATCAATAAATCAATCAATCCGTAAATTAATTAATTAATTAATCAGTCAATCAATCGGTCAGTCATCTGATGTATCCATTGCTTATCTAGCCAACACATGTATTGACGAAAAAGAAAAAAAATCCACATGATTAATGATAACCGATGGTGAGAATTTCATAAATGGTTATGATTTGAAAACTCTAAGAGCTAGAGCATGAAATAACCATTACAGTAAGCAACGATAACGCCAACGACAAGTTCAACACAAACCATAGATACCATAAATGACTCGCCGCGAGGACGAGAGACGCATGCGCACAACCAACATGACGTTCTCTCTCTAATAACTTTTCCGCCGGTGACGTCACAGACTATGGGTGACGTCCAATAAAGGGACGCTACTCTTCCGCTAATCTCATTCCCTATACGGAGGATAGAAGAAACAAACAATTGACCAGTCTACCTCCCCACCCAGTCATTAATCCTAGAACATCTAAAAATCGAGGTCCATTCGGTCTTTATGCCCAGTTTATAATGACCTTCAACAGTTCCGTCGTTCTCCTGGGAATGTTTTGAGAAAATCTTAAAACAGGTTTCTTTTCTCTTATTTACTTTTCTATTTCCAATCTTTTGGTTGACTTTTTTTCTGTGGATTTTAACAAAACTCTTGGGTCATTCTACCTTAGGACTAAAGTGACATTGTTTCATACTCCCAAATATTGATTTATGATTAAAATATGAGCCCCAAGTTGGAACAGGATTTGGAATGTGCTAGATTTAATATTAGAATTAATATGATTTGAAATGAAGTGAGTAGAATAGTGCCAGCAGACAATAGAGGATAAAATCTTTAACAGTGATTGGAATCGAACTCGGGACCAGACTGATACAACAGTGAGTGGCTTTGCAATCAAAGCCATCCATTACTTTGATTGCAAAGCCGGGTGGACGGAGTGCCAAGTCGTCTGGTCCGAGCTTGATTCCCATCACTGCAAATATATTTTTATTCTCTATTGTTTTCTTTGGGGGGGGGGGGGGGGGGGGGCGGGGGGGGGGGGGGGGGCGAAGTGGCCGAGTGGTTAAGACATTGCACTGTGACCCGGAAGGTCCCGGGTTCGAGCCCCGCTTCAGGCACCTCCCGTTTTTTATCTTGGGCAAGATTATTAACCCCACATTTGCTCACTTGGACAATAAGGGTGATTCCTGTTGACATTAGACACCTTGATTGATGAACTATCTATATTCCTTCGTGGAATGCCTAGGCGACAATATCTTATGATGTCGTGGCGGAAGGGCATAATTTTTAATTTGTTCTTGTCATCTGGCACTACATTTTATTATATTTCATTATCACCCAGGTAAATTGAGCTCGTGAACCTTTGAAGGTAGTCAACCTAGGAGAGAGACACCTCTGATTTCAAACTTGGGCAAATGGATCTCGTGAGTATTGGAATATAATCCGTCTAAAGGATTGAGACCCAGAAAGAAAAAAAAAATTAAAATAATAAAATCCCTTGTGCCCCATTGCCTTGTGGGTTGGTCTTTCTTGGTCAAAGACTAAGGAAGCAGATCCTAACAGAAAAACAGAACGAAGACGGAGCCGAAAACTGGAGCGACACGCATTAACCTCCACAAACATGATTTTATTATTAACTCACTTTCTTAGTTTTAATATGGGTAATGTAAATGTTATTATTCATCTTAACTAAGCCCCTACCACATTATCTCATTCATCTGTAGTGTTTCATTCATCCTGTTTTGTTGATAAAGGGGAAACCCGAAACGTTCATTTGATCTGTTTTTGTAATTAAATTGAAGCTTACATTCAATTTAACATTATCATTTATTTGTTCTAAAATGGTAACGTTCAGAGTTACCAACACGATCTTACGAGTAATCAGCTGACCGACTTTACTTTTAAAAAAGAACAAAACAAAACAATAATTTATAGGTTAATTATTAACAGCTATCAACAACTGGTCACGTTTTTTGATAACGCTTCTCACAATAGTCACGAACCTATGTAAGATGTGATGATAGAGTTAGATGAATAACTGATGTTATAAGGAGACCAACTGTTTTCCATTTCGTATTTACTTTTTCAAAAACTAAAGAGACCTAGTTACCCATTTACTGCTGGATAAAGAACCATTCGGAGGTGAAAATAAGTTTCTCGATTTAATGAAAAACAAAACAAAAACAAAAACAAAACAAACAACGAGCCCAAACCAAGTTCGACCAGTGTTGAAGTTGGATGCGGCGCTGCTGCTACTATACTACTACTACTACTACTACTACTATTACTACTTCAACTACTACTACTACTTCAACTACTACTACTACTACTACTACTACTTCAACTACTACTACTACTTCAACTACTACTACTACTTCAACTACTATCTACTACTTCAACTACTACTACTACTACTACTACTACTACTTCAACTACTACTACTACTACTACTACTTCAACTACTACTACTACTACTACTACTACTACTACTACTACTACTACTACTACTACTTCTACTTCTACTACACAACAACAAACAACAAACAAACTACTACTACTACTACTACTACTACTATTACTACTTCAACTACTACTACTACTTCAACTACTACTACTACTACTACTACTACTACTACTACTACTTCAACTACTACTACTACTTCAACTACTACTACTACTTCAACTACTACTACTACTACTACGACTACTACTACTACTACTACTACTACTACTACTACTACTACTACTACTACTACTACTACTACTACTACTACTACTACTACTACTACTACTACTACTACTACTACTACTATACTACTAGTAGTAGTAGTAGTATGTACTACTATGTACACCATCCCGCCGATCGATGATGATGGAAATGATAATGGACAGTGAAAACAAAGTGAGAAATCCCTTAGAAACGGAAGGAATCCTGCTTGATGTAACAATCAAACAATATTATTTTCAAAATCGTCGAAGTGTTGGAAGCCTTATTGATTATGTATGAAACACACTGTCAGCTTCATTCAAATTAAAACACTCGTGGGAGGTCGAGAGATAGCCAAGCTTTTCGTAATCACGATTTTGTTTTTAACTGTATTTGAACAATGTCGATCAAATATGATGAGTTCTGGTGTGAGGTAATATTGATGGTATGGATTTAAACAAGTTTTTGTGCTAGAAATAATGATGTTTTTTTTGCTGTCGTTGATGTCTTTTGTGTGTGTGTGTGTGTGTGTGTGTGTGTGTGTGTGTGTGTGTGTGTGGTAACTTGTTCGTATTGTTGGTGCCTCCCCGCTGATGTTTTTGTTGTTGTTATTATTGTTGTTGTTGTTATTGTTGCCGTCGTTGTTGTTGTCGCTATTGTTGTTGTTATTGTTGTTGCTGTTTTTGTTGTAGTAGTTGTGTTGTTTTTGCTGCTTCTATTCTGGTTGTGTCTGTATTGGTGATTGTCATGTACCAGGAAATGAGGTAGCGTTCAAGTAATATTGATAATGGCAGTGACAATGGTAAAAAAAAACGATACATATGGCGGCAACGATGATATTGATGATATAATGGCGTTGATGATAATGGTGATGATGCTGGTGATGATGAAGATAACGATGAAGGTGAGGATGACTAAGGTGAGGATGACATAGGTGATGATGGTTATTAAGGAGATGGCGATTGGAAGATGATGCTGATGGTCGTGGAGATTATGGGGACAATGATAATGGCGGAAGTAAGGGTAGCTGAAGATGATAAAAATTACAATTATTAACATTGCGGATAATTCCACACATGGAAAGTGTCAGCGTTTGTGATGCCGATGGTAATTATAACGAACAAAGGATACGAATAAAGATAGCAATATATGAGAAAGAAGTAGTAAAGTAACCGAGATGCAGCCACCTCATGACTGGCAATAGTAAACGCAGTTTGTTAATAAGTTGGTCGACACCTTCAAGACAACAATTAGCTCTAGTAAATTGCTCAAAGTCAGGCTAGACCATAGATATGACTAGACGGCCAACGATGCGGAATTTCCAGTGGGTCGCTCAGCTATTATTACTGTGTCACACCGAAAGTGGCTCTTTTCGTTTGATGAATAGGAAGATCGGCGCTATCAATACACTCTTCTTGTTTGATGATAAGTTAAGCGAGACGCTATCTTTCTCGCCTGGATTCAAAATTAATCGACTTTTTCAACAGATATTTCTCACAGAATTAGACATATTTACAAAACCATCATGCTTCATACATGCTGTTTATAAATGCAACAATCGAGCTGCGAATGGTAGCAATCGCAGTTTCCATCGATAAGATCAAACGAGGGAAGTGATAATCATGAATTCTTGTTCAAACATCAGTATCGCTGCTATATCGTATCATATTGACACTGAACATTTCTGATAACGCCCAACACTAGTGTAAAAACAAGGCGGAAGTAACTTCGGAACTGTTGACTGTAAACAGTTTGTTTTTATTTGCTTTGAAATAAATACTTTGTTATTTCGAAACAAAACCAAAAAAAAAAAAATCGTGACAATTATTATTTGGAAAAAAAATCATACATAACATACATATAAGTTTGAAATGAAACTTAAAAAATTGCCTTGCTTAAAAGTCTGCAAAAAATTCCATTGTTCCACAGGAATTTTTATATCTAGTTATAAACTAATTTAGCGCTTAAAAGGCAAAAGTAGTGTGAATTCCATAAGCCTAAAGTAAACAATTATAATTTAGATAAATATTTATATCATAGCAACTCTTATGACTGCAAAAGTCGCAAAGACTTTCGTATTTTATAGAGAAGTAAGAGGTATCTAAGGCAAACACTTGAGATATACACAGTACTCCATTAAAATTGAAATGGCTCTGCGCATGGCGGAAGTCATCGTATTTTAACAAACGAAAAGACACCCACGCCCACTTTGTTTAAAATGCTCTCTTTTATGTCCACGGGCTAGACATAACCAACGCGCAGGTCGGATTTTGAATGAATTAATATGTATTATTATTTAGTGCAATAATTCCTGTTATCAAATGAGCTTTACAATGCCTTTAAAAAGTCTTGATAGAAGTCTTTTAACACTTCGTGTAAAAGACTTTTACAACGTTCGTCGCTGCAAATAGTCAAATACTCATTTCAAACACGAGTTGACTACTGTCAGATGTAAATGTGTTTTTAAAAAAATTCTGGTCTATCTAACTTGAGCTTATTGAATTGAATACGGTATATATATATGAAATTTCTTACTTGTTTCCTGATGACTGCTTCCACCTGATCACAGTCGTCCTTGGAGACGCCAAGCCCCACCATATGCTCGATGTGTTCCTTGTGTCGGATGGAATACGAGACGAAATCCTCCTCCACTCGCTGAAAGAGCACCGGCTCTGACCGCAGGTTGAGGACGAGCACTTCCTGTTGGAAATGGAAAGATGCAAGATTTAGTCGAAAGAAACACGCAATGGTATATTATTACATCTATCTATATATAATCTTATTTTTTCTTATCTAAGACTAAATATAAACTCTAGTGTATCAAATAGAACGGAGGTGTCGGGGTGTTAGTAATAGCAAATGGGGGAGGGTGCGCTTTGGCCAAAATTCAATAGGAGGGGGAGGGTTGGGGTTGGGTTGGAATAAAGAGGGGGGGGGGGGTGTTTTGTTGTTAAAGAATTGTGAAAGGAGGTAAACAAAAAAACAAAACAAAAACAAACAACACCCATTCTGGCCTCAAAACTCGTCCATCAAATTGTCGATGATTTAAAAATGATTAAAATGACTCTTGAAGTCCCAGGTTTGAGAGTTTTTGACAAGATGCGGGCAATTTTAATCGATCGATATTTGACGGACGAGTTCTTTGGCCAAAATCTTTAAAATTTGTATTTTCAGAGAACGACATGTATATGCTATTGATGGTATAGAAAACTGTTCACAATTAATACAAGAATTGTATTTCGAAACTACGCTATATACGGATTTAATGGCATATAACGAGTTTATTATACACATTGAATGTAATGTGTGATTGCCATTGCTAAAGAAAAATAAAATAATTCCCTTCCTTACTTTCCCTTTCCTTGTCCTTTTCTCTTTCAGTAAATATATGTTTGTGAAGCCTCTTTGTGTGTGTGTGTGTGTGTGTGTGTGTGTGTGTGCGCGCGCGCGCGCGAATGAGAAATAGAACGATGATATTGAAAGTGAGAAAGGTAAAGAGGGACGTAGAGAAAGAGATAGATAATAGATAGATAGATAGATAGATAGATAGATAGATAGATAGATAGATAGAGAGAGAGAGAGAGAGAGAGAGAGAGAGAGAGAGAGAGAGAGAGGAGAGAGAGAGTAATTCGTTTGATTTTGTATGTCTCCTTGTTATCAATTTCCCCTGATAGGGCACTTCCTGTAGAAAGCAACTTATTTGGAGTAATTTGCCATAATATAATATTCTAGTAATGTCCGTAGTAGTCGTTATGGTACTATTGTGTGGTTGTATTGCTGGCGCCTTTTTGTGAACGACTTCTACGACCATGGTTATGGTGGTGGTGGTGGTGTGGTGGTGATGATGATGATGATGATGATGATGATGATGATGATGATGATGATGATGATGATGATGATGATGATGATGTTGATGGTGTTTGTGATAGTAGTGAATATGATGATAAGTATGATGGCGATAGTGAAAATGATGATGAGTTTGGATCAGATTGTCTACTCGTGTTTATAATTAACCACTCGCCTTGAGTTTAGTTCTTAAGCCATTGTAGGTACGCTAAGACTATAGACAATTTTTATATAAATTTTGGAAATAAATATACTATGAGCTTTTATCTATCTACTATTTATTGACTTTGAGATTACGCCAAAGAATTGTAAACAATCGTTCAAAAATGGCTGTTGGTTATTTGCACATATATTTTATCACCAATTTTAGTGAGGTAAAAGGCAAATTTAGAATCTAAAACTATCTAGAATAAATTGACATTGAGAAATGCTGTTGATTTTAAGAAATGAACTTTTACATCACACACACACACACACACACACACACACACACACACACACTTGGGCCTTGCATCTTCCTCTGCACCAGAAGTACAAGGTGTAGCTATAGTTAGCAAATTGATTAAGTTCAGTGTGATTTAATCTTAGTTATAAAACTCTACGCAACATTTATCAATTCCTAATTGAGTAATAACGTATTGCGAACAGGATTTTATGTGTGAATTAAATCTACAATAGAATTCTTTCATTGATACAAAATGTGCTCCCTGTTTATTGCCAGGGTTTTGATTATTCCAAAGCGACACAACTAAGGGTTGAATTAAGCAGTGTAGTAAATTTGATATTTATCTGTACTTGAATGATGCCGTTGTATTTAACTAATGGTGGTATCTTCGCGAAATCCAAGGTGTGAGAGTTTTTGCCAAGATGAGAGTCATTTAAATCGATCGATAGTTGAAGGACGAGTTTTCTGGACAAATTTTTAAATATGGGTTTTTCCAGAGTATAACAGATTATCTGTGTAGCGTTTTATCAGTGCGTTAGAAAACAACCTGAGTTATTTACCATTCGTGGTGTCAATTGATAATTATGTGTTAATATTTAGCTTGTTATGTCTTTGAGAGTAAGGAACAATAAATTCCTAATATCCAAATATCATTTTATTTTTCTAAATATCTTTTACAAAGTAGACTAGTAATGTCATATTATTTATGTTAAAAAGGTCGTGCTCATCTATTATGTCATTTATTATGAAACAGATGTCATCATAGTTTTCTATCTTATCATATTCAGAATAGTTACTCTTGATTTCTTGTGGGTGCTAACTGTTTTGTGAGACTATAAATTATATATATTTTTGAAAACTATTTATATGTCCAAATGGATATGACGAGTACAGGGGAAGATCCACAGATGTCCACATTTTAGAATTTCTCTTCTGATTGCTCCCATCCGCTTGAGTGATTTAATGGGTCTGAGCTTTCCCTCTATAGATAAAACAGCGGAAAAAACTACAGCCATAACTCGTAGTTTTTCCGCTTTTCTATTTATGGAGGTAAGATTTGGACATCTGATATCACTCAGGGGGTCAGTCACAGAGGTTTCGAAAAGTGGACCTGTGTTTTTCTCCCACAGATTTGTCATCTATGCACCTCACATTACGATATTCAGGCTTTGATTAGTACTTCCATGTATCACTTCACTTTACTTTCCCCAAATGGTTTTTTTTAATCACTGTTTTACGAGCTCTTTTGACATTTTAAAGTCATGTCAGCGCCAGAATCTTGTTTTTTTTTTTTTTTAGCTCTGTTAACGTACCTTTATACTGAAGATACAATTGAAAAACAATATTTAACTATTGTATTGTGAGATTATATCTTATTTTGAAAACATATAAAACTGTTATTTACGAGACAAGTGTGTATAGACCCCTACAACGGTAAATTGTCATCTATGCACCTCACACTACGGCCCTCACACTACGGCATTCAGACTTTGTTGGGAGCATCCTTGTTTCACCTTAATATTACTTTCCCCAATAGAAAATTTGTGTGTTTTAAAAAAAAAACAATATTATGTTTGACGAGCCTTTTTGACATTATAAAGTCATTTAAGTGCCAGGACCTTGCTTTTTATCAGCTATATTATATTTAAGTACAGGAGATATAACTGAAAAATAATATTTTAATAAAAATAGATTCTAAAAAAATGTTTGTTCAAGTGCCTTCATATGATTGATTCGAAAGGCTCCTTTATATGACAGCATAATTTCTTGACCTACCTTGGGAATACGCAAACCCACAGACGACTGAAATGTTTTCCTTTTGTTTATCAAAAGGAGTAGTTAGTTAAGTGAATTACCCTTTATATCTTTCCGAGATCAATATTACGCAGAACAGCCAATAAACATGTCGTTTATTTATCACCAAACACGATTGCTTTCGTTTTTTACCCAGCGCAGCGTCGACAAAGAGAGAAAAATACACAGATTTATTGGGACATGAAACAGGAATGGACACGGAGCGATTCCCCGCGGTACTAAAATTTGTTGCATGGAAATAAAACACGACTGGATGTAGGAAATACATATATTATTACTTCTACTTTTTGTGATGACATAATTTGAGGTAGTTGGAACGACTCCAAATCAATTTTAAGGAGGGAAAAGGCCCTCGCGACACTTTTTCATAATTGGTGACGAAAAAAAATGATGAAATAAATTAATATAACAGCTTCGAAAAAGAACATAATACCAAACACGAACGTTTCCGGCTCAAAATCCATCTTCAGCAAATAATAAAAACAACAAAACCATTAATATATCACTTGAAATTTAGACAGACGGTACAGAAATATTTCTCTGCCGTCTGTCTGAATTTTAAGTGATGTATTAATGCTTTTAATGCAATGTTATTGGCTTTAGAAGGTTTTGAGCCTGAAACGTTCAATGTTTGGTATTTCATCCTTTTTCGAAGCTGTTATATTACTTTTTGTTCATTACTTTTTACAGTCCACAGCTTCTAGTAACTTAGTATTACGTTGACAAAAAAAAAAAAAAAAAGAAAAAAGAAAAGAAAAAAAAAAGAGAATAACTTGTGTCTATTTATAAAGAATAAACAACTAAAGATTTCAAGATTTTGTTTTTGTTTTGTTGATTTAATAGACTTGGGACTAAATATAATATGATTTTGAAATCTCAAGATGAGGCGTTTCCATGGAGCGCTTACAAGGACTTGGTCCATAGTATATAAAAAATGGTCTTGAATCAAAACTCGTGGTGTCCTAAAAATATCGAAGTTAAAGTCTTGGTTTCAAAACGTCTTGAACAAAAACGATCATGAACTGTTTGCTTTTGCTACGTTAGAAGCCTTGGTTTTCAACTCATACTTATAATCTCACCTTTGCGAGATAATTTTATCTATATCGTCATCACTATTATTATAAATGTTGTTTTTTTAATTCACTTAAAAAAAAAACAACTAATTTTAAAATAATAAATATGACGATTTTGATTAAGACTCTCATAAAACAAAGACAAAATATAAAATGAGAGATAAAAGATGGAAATGTAAGACTGTAAAACAAACACGTTTTTAGGTCGGAGTTGTGGTTTTTACCATCACGTCAGTGACTTGATCAAATTATGAAAGGTCAATTTGTCACAAGGGACACGGTAAACATATCACTTCTATGTTTTAAATAATCGATAGACAGAGAGAGAAGAGAAGAAAGAAGAAGAAGAAGAAGAAGAAGAGAGAGAGAGAGAGAGAGAGAGAGAGAGAGGAGAGAGAGAGAGAGAGAGAGAGAGAGAGGAGAGAGAGAGGGAGAGAGAGAGAGGAGAGAGAGAGAGAGAGAGAGGGAGAGAGAGAGAGAGAGAGGGGAGAGAGAGAAAGGGAGAGAGAGAGAAAGGGAGAGAGAGAGAGAAGCACTTTAAGAATCTTATAAGTTTTCTACCAATTTGAATGAATGAATGGAAGAAGAAATGAAAGAAAGAAAGAGGAAAATGGATTACAGAATGAATAAATGAATGTTAGAATGAATGAACAAAAGAGTAAACGAATGAACGTATGAATGAACTAAGGAACTAAATATTGAACGAATAAATGGACAAACGGATGCACGAATGAATGAATGGTTTAACCAATGGATTAATACCCTCCCCCCCCCCCCCCCCCCCCCGCCCAACACACACACACACACACACACACACACACAGATCATAGTGAATAAAATATTTGTCATGCTGTTTAAGTCACCTATCAGGTGCCCTTTTTGTACTGGCACCCGTATGATATTCATCACTGTTTATAGTAAGGTGGCCATTCGATTGGAATATTGAAGCATCTCTCTCTCTCTCTCTCTCTCTCTCTCTCTCTCTCTCTCTCTCTCTCTCTCAATTTATTACATTAAAAACATATTATATAGTGCTGCCAACTCTAATTTAATAGAATCAGACGGGGGTTTTAAAACTCCTATTATTCCTTGATTGATCTCCGTCTTTTAATGTTGCGATTAGTATATTCTTGATAAATTATGGTAACAGAAAAAGTTTGGTCTGACTTTTAAGTAAAAATTCCTAATTTTCTAGTAGTCCACTTCCTCTCTCCCTATCATTCCCTTCATCTCCTCTCTCTCTCTCTCTCTCTCCTCTCTCTCTCTCTCTCTCTCTCTCTCTCTCATGCATAAACAAACATCAAGTACTTACAGAATACCCGTCAGATGTAAGTTGTGCAATTATATTTGTAAATCCATTAAAAGTGGGTTGACCTGAAGCAAAAACCGGTTGACCCCCAGACGCCTTTTGGAAGTTTGGAGCACACATTTGACGGCTGGTTTGTAGCTTGTCATCCGCTCCATTGCTGTCTTGTACGAGGAAGTATTTTCCCTGAAATAACCATGCAACAAATAATTAGGGATTAGAATTTGGAACAATCTACCTGCGGATGTTTCTAGTTAGCTCTGGCAAACTTAAACAGTTCAGAGACAGAATCGCTCCTGTGCGATCTAAAGACTCTAAACACCAACATGCACACCAAAGGCTGAGACAATACACCCTAGTTGGTTTACAGATTTGCAGGATGATGATGATGATGATGATGAAGAAGAAGAAGAAGAAGAAGAAGAAGAAGAAGAAGAAGAAGAAGAAGAAGAAGAAGAAGAAGAAGAAGAAGAAGAAGAAGACAATCTGCCTGTGGAGACAAACTTAAACAGTTCAGAGACAGAATCGCTTCTGTGCGACTCTAACGACTCTAAACACCAGCATGCATACCAAAGTCTGCGACAATACACCCTAGTTTGTTTACAGATATGCAGGAAGAAGAAGAAGAAGAAGAAGAAGAAGAAGAAGAAGAGAAGAAGAAGAAGAAGAAGAGAAGAAGAAGAAGAAGAAGAAGAAGAAGAAGAAGAAGAAGAAGAAGAAGAAGAAGAAGAAGAAGAAGAAGAAGAAGAAGAAGAGAAGAAGTAGTGAGGGAACAGACACTGGTGTAAGATAAAAATCTGAAAAGGTATGCATGATACATTGCCAGGCAAAGCAGAAAGAAACATAATATAAGAAAAATAATACATTAAAAAAAAAGTCAAGATGTCTCCATTGATGCAAGCTATTTTTTTTAGGTAGGCATTTCTTTTTTTTTCTCCTGCTTTACTGGCACTGTTTCATAGACACCTTTTTAATAGTGTAACCGTATGATATAAATATTTGTGGGCAGCCTGTAAACTTAGGAAACAGGGAATTGATGATTTAAAAAATGTTTTTTTTGCGCCCACCCATGCCTTCGCTGTGTTAAATAGGGAACAAAAGTATGATGTTAAAAAAAACAAAACGGGTTCCAATCTCATTGGAAGTGTAAAACCACTCTTCCGGAGAACTAAATACATAACTTATGTAATGGATCTTCTGGTTTCAGAGTGATGGCATCTTATTTTATAGTCTAATAACAACAATCCTCGTTCTATTACGTCCTGCAATCTTAAGGATCTTCCGGTACATCCTGCTACTAAAATAATTATGCCAATTTATGATTCAATATGTAACCTATTCATTATTGGTCCTCAGAAGTACTGGTTGCATAACACTTCCAAGGAGTTTGGAACCGGAAGAGAAGGTGTGACGCCACCATTTATCTGCCCTTTTGATTTCAGAATGCTTTATTTTTATGCTTTTTTATATGGATCCAAATTTCAGATTCCTGATTTTGTCTGTTCGCTGTTTTTGCAATAATTCACACTTGAATGAAATGTAATGCATAACATATTATGGATTGTCATACCAAATACCCTATTCCGAGGCAAGAACAATGCAATCGTTGTCACTCGCCCCTCACTGATCACGTAAAGGTTTGCTTAACATCGCTTGTCCAACGTTTTGTGCTTTCAATATGATTATCCAGAGTCGATACTATGCGTTTAGGTAAAATACGACATCCATCAGCCGGATATAACGTACCAACACACAAAGCTATGTGCAACCTTAAACGTTTACAGTCTTAGTGAGAAGTAAGTAATCATCAAAATGGCTGTCTAAAAACAATAACAAAGAATTGAGTGACGTCATCTTCGTTCTTTCTCACCAGAAGGACCAATTGGATTCAGTAGTCTAATGTCACGCCGCCCAGCAACGGCGGCCATCTTTGTTCTAAACAAGGAAAATCATTACTTTTTATTCTTCATGCTGGCTAGAACTTTTCATATGCCTTGTGATCAGAATGTGTAAAAGTCAAAACATGATTAAATTTATGTTTTTTTTCCCTTTGGAGACGCATTTATGCTCGCCGGAGAATATTTCATACGGGCGTCCGC
>NW_027621993.1:7500-14912 GCF_034508935.2 Berghia stephanieae | reverse complement strand
TTCTCTCTCTCTCTCTCTTCCTCCCTTCCAGTCTTTAGAAAAAACTCCATTCCAATTTTCTGTTCTATAGTATTTGTCGGAAATCGTGTTTTATTTGCCTCCCATCTTCTTGCGTACTTTTTCAATACTATCCTTTTACAAGATGTCCTTCTAATTCAATTTATCACCAAGTGTTTCATTAATCTCACTCCATCCACAAACCATCTCTGTCTCTTCACATCAAAATCATCCGAGCGGAAAATCGCGTATTTTCTGTCCACACAGGTGAAAATAATACAAAGTTAATAGGGTTTATTTGTTATACCGTAGTGCCTTTAAGTTACTAGAGAATAAAGTTCTTTTAATGCCTTTATTATAATTATTGTGTGGCTCTGTGGTCACTTGGTCTGACACTCGTTTTCGAATAGAGTTCGACCCCCGAGACGGGCAGCGGAAAGTTGGATCCTTGGGGGGGGGGGGGGGGGGGGGGGGGGGGGGGGGGAAGCAAAAACAAAAATAAAAACTAGAGCTTTTATATAGCGCAATATCCACTAAACGTGCTCAGATCGCCTCACAAAGGGTCCCTTTACCAACAGCAACACGTAACATGTAGAACGAGACATAATGCTTGTTAGGCGATATTACAATTTTTTTCCCGACAGAGACAACGTTGTTGACGGCCTGTACTCATTTTACACCTGGGTACGGTGAGAGAATGTGAGTAAAGAGTCGTTTCCAAGGACTCAACTATGCGCCCAGCGAGCGAGGCTCGAACCCAGGACCTAACGATCGGAAAGCGAGTGTCATACACAAGCCACAATAGCCGAACGTTACCGCTCTTTACTGACATGTCTCGCCCTTAATGTTAAGTGTTGCTGTTGGTTTGGGACCCCGATAAAGATCACAAGTCTGTTTGTTTGTTGTGTTTTTAATTAATTGGGGTAGGTTTTATTAACTCTTTCCATCCCGATCATTTTAAGTATTTTCCCAAAATGGCGGCTTACCAGCAGAAAAATTGAGTTTTTTAAACTCAAACAAGTTCTCTACAAAGCAATTTTATGTTCTTATTAAATAAACACAGATCATTCTTCAAACTATATTATGTACAAAATAAATCAGAATAAGAAAAATGGATTATTGTTGGTGTCGTAAAAAAAATGGTGGTAAGAGAGGGATAAAGAGGGGAAGGGGCGTGGCTTAGTAGGTAGAGTATTTAACTCAAAGTAAACGATGTGCCTCATCGCACCAAGTGAAATGGAATACCTGGCCGGTAATAAACGGCGATGTGACCCAAGAACATAAGTGGGATATGCGCTTTTGGGTATAATCCCAATTTTAACTCTTTTCATTGCACTTCAAACAAACTAGCGAAGGTTTAACCCATTTTAACTGCCGTACTCTGGAAAAACACATTTAAAATTTGGCCAAAAAACTCGTCCTTCACATATCGATCGATTAACTGACCCGCATCTTGGCAAAATACTCATGCAGGGCTTAAGGAAGATTTCACGAATGTCCCATGTTTGAGAGTTTTCGCGAAAGATGAGGTCCTTTAAAGTCGATCGATGATTGAAGGTCTAGTTTTCTGGCCAAATTATAAAAAAACAAAAACATAAAAAAACAACCACAACGAATTTTTCGACGGACAGTACGCACAGTTACTGGTCAAATATCCAAACTTCAATGAAAATTCAAACTTTTTCATACAAAGACTATTGTTGTATGTAAACTTTGCGACAGGTATAGCAGGACTTGAACCCCGGACCTATCGTTCCATAGGCAGTCAAACCACACGAGACCATTCAAGCCACATCACTTTCATGTCACTACATTGATGTAGAAAATCAGCATTTAAATTGGGAGAGATTGATTATTGACATTCAATATCAAGGGATTTCGTAACAATAAACACGCATATTGGTTTGCTTAATCACGCCCTCATGTTTTTTAAGATTAAAAAGGCTTTTAATATACACATTAAATAAATATAAACAAAAAACCGAGCATATTACAAAAATTATAAGTTAAAAAATTCCCTATATTCATACCCAAGGGAAAATTTGTCTTAGGGTCTATTCCAAGGGAAGACTGAATAACCCAGGCGGCGGCTATTGTGCAGCGCCACAAAGTAGCTAGCGAGGTGACTTGGATGAACTCCGCTCCCTGGACCTAAGGGCTCGAAGGGACTATTCGTGATTGAAACAGTGAAAAGCAGTATATGAAATTCCGAAAACGGTAAAGGCTGCCTGAAGCCGGTGATCGTAAAATACTAACGAAAGAGTGAAAATGGAAAGGCTGTCGTATGGGAACAAAACAGACAATGGACTTTCGGTACGACCCTTTCGTCAGCACAACAAAGACAAATAACAAGTCAAACAAATAAAAATCTGATAAAGAACTGTATCGTCTGTACTCAATGGTGGTTTCAGTATACTGCAACAGACGATACATTTAATTCTTTATATTTATTTGTTTTCCACGTTTATTTGTGTATTGTTGGTGCTGACGAAGGGTTTGTTAACCTGAAACGTCCATTGTCTGTTTTGGTCCATACGAAGCCTTTCCATTTTCACTCTTTCGTTAGTATTGAATGTCCCATATTATTGAAGTAGAACGTATCCCCTGTAGGGCCATTGAGCTTTGAACAAAAATTTACGACGCCCGTGTAACCCCACGAACCCAAGTAACCGACAACAACCAAACTTTCTTTATGACATAATGATTACTGATAGCATAATGCAAGTGATACGATGTTTTATCTTTTAGTGGTGGTAAATGAAGTGTGCAAGGTGTGATGTATGGGACATAATTTTCTTATAATATAATGTTGAATACGTGTTTTTTTTGGGTTTAGTGTATGTGTTTGTGTGTGTGTGTGAGAGAGAGAGAGAGAGATAGAGAGGGAGAGAGGGAGAGAAGAGAGAGAGAGAAGAAGAGACAGAAAGAAGAGAGAGAAGTAAAAGAGAGAGAAAAGAGAGAGAGAGAGAGAGAGAGAGAGAGAGAGAGTAAAAAAAAAAAAAAGAGAGAGAGAGAGATAGAGAGGGAAAGGAGAGAAAGAAAGTAAAAGAGAGAGAGAGAGAGAGAGAGAGAGAGAGAGAGAGAGAGAGAGAGAGAGAGAGAGGAAGAGAGAGAAGAGGAAGAGGAGAAAGAAGAGAGGAGAGGAAGAGAGAAAAGAGAGAGAGAGAGAGGGAGAGAGAGAGAGAGAGAGAGAGAGGAGAGGAGAAAGAATGTGTTTTACGATAAAAAGATATACAAAAACAAAAAAAAAAAAAAAAAACAATAAACCAAAAAATAAACAAACAAAAAAAAATAACAAAACAGGGGGGGGGGGGGTGGGGGTGGGGGGGGGGTGGGGGGGTGGGGGGGGGGGGGGGGGGGGGGGGGGGGGGGGGGGGGGGGGGGGCGGGGGGGGGTGGGGGGGGGGGGGGGGGGGGGGGGGGGGGGGGGGGGGGGGGGGGGGGGGGGGGGGGGGGGGGGGGGGGGGGGGGGGGGGGAAAGGTTTGGGATTTGCAAAATTATCCATACATATTTTTCACTTGAAAAACGGTCATAATACTCGGTTGCAGTTTTGTAAGTTATTCTTGATCGTTTGTGCAAACAACTCGTCGTAGGCAACGATAACGAAAAAGAATAATTTTGGAAGGCAAATTAATCGAGCGCTTCGAGCCATACAGAGTCAGTTTAAAGAGCAATGTGTTACTCGCATTAGTACGAGCGAGAAATTTATATAAACAAAAGCAGACACCGCAATTTGAGACTAAATTTTATCAAATCTACCCTCAACCATTATCCTCCCCCAAAATCAGGTCTAAACTTTTATCAACTATCGTTCATAGTTTATTCAGCATCTCTCATCGCACTCAGGAGTAAAATAAAAAAAAAGTATCTGGCGTATCGGGTGTGTCTGTTGAAAAATAGCAACCCTTTTTCGTCTTCTCCTCGTCCTGGAGCCCATGAAAGCACATTTACTCTCTCCTTACCAGCCATTATTCAGAATTTTCCCCTTTTTGTGTTGCTCCCTGATAATGAGTCACATTTACTCACGTTATCTTCTCTCCATTTTTGCTGCTCATTAGGCCACGTCAAGTTTTTGGTTCTCCATAAACTTCACGAGCACACCCACCCAAGACAACAATAGAATTTTTTCTACTCAAACAGAAAAGGAACAAGCAATTCTAAACATATTATTGTCCAGAGTCTAATTATATGCGCTATGACAAAGGTATTTTTCCTTTATCAGTTGGTGATGTAACAAATGATAGCATAATGGAGAAAATTGATGTCCACGTAGTAACAAATGATGGTAAGGAGGGGTTAATAATATATTGCGCTAAAACGCCCCAATAATTTTAATAGTTTTTGTATTCACAACCAAAATATATTACAGCTTGACAATGTCACCGTTTTGATTGTTTGCATTCCGTAGGCAAACACTGATACAAATTTGCACAATTAAATATTACTAACACCTATGGCTACTGTTCGTTACAACCCTAATGGAGATTTTGGACAAAATACCTGTCTTTTCTTGCCGTCAGACAAGAGCCAACTCACACTAAACCACACACACACTCACACAACAACTCACACACACACCACACAATGACACTTGGCTCAGGGATAACTACTTTCCCAACTGACATCACACACACTCATTCATCGACAATATTCTTATTTTCTGTCAAAGGGATGTAATTAGGAGATCTATTTGACCCTACTTCACAGTTTTGTTCCTTCATATGAAAGCATTCTATAAATACGAAAGCTCTCTTCGTGATTATTCGTTTGTTTTTTCCTCATTACATTCAATGATATTCTTCTTAAATCCCCATACCATGCGACTCACAACACTTTTATGTGCCGCCTCCTCAAACAAGCACAACTTATTTCATAACACAGTACTACTCACCTTTACGGCGACCTTTCCCGACTATGTATGGCCATGACTGCGTTTAGCTATATCATCATCATCATTGACTTGTTGTTGTTCTTTTTCTTCTTTTTGTAGCTCTTTTTGTTTGTCGTTTCTTGTTCATGGTTATTAATTTTTTTGTTATTATACTCTTCTTCTTCTTCTTCTTCTTCTTCTTCTCTTCTTCTTCTTCTTCTCTTCAGCTTTCATTCTTCTTCATCTTCTTCTTCTTCTTCTCTTCTTCATCATCATCATCATCATCATCATAATCATCATCATCTTCGTCTTCTTCTTCTTCATCTCCTCCTCTCTCCTCCTCCTCCTCCTCTCACCTCTCTCCTGCTCCTCCTCCTCCTCCACCTCCTCCTCCTCCTCCCCTTCTCAACATCATCATCATCTTAATATAAAAAGCCTCTAATCACCATCGACATAGCACCGTCTGAGATGATCATACACATTAATGTTGGTTTGTTTACTTGCTTGCAGTTTGTTTTGATTGTTTATGTTTGTAAAATATCCGGTGGTCACATAAACGGTCCCCACCTTTGTCGACTTAGACTCGGTATTTGCATTCTTTTAGATCGAAGTCACAAAATCCAACAAATGCTTTATATACACGTAGAATATATAACATAACATAATATGTGGTATCGGGCAAAATAGGATAAGATTCCCTTGAATGCCGTAATATAAATTAGTAATGCCTAAAATCTATTAGATTAAATATTACAAAATAATGATACAACGTGGTAAAGATAGATTTCCAACTTAAATGTACTCATGTGGTTGTACAAACAATAATCTTTAATCTTTAACCTTGACATCAAAGCACACACACCACACACACACACCTACACGACACACACACACACACAAACACACGCGTATAGAAATACCAACTCCTAATGGATTTGATGAATAGAACGAGAAAGCGAAAAAAAATACAGAGATTTTTCAAAACCGTGTCAGAAATCAAATCTCAGAGAAACAATGAATCACCATTGTAAAAGGCAGACGTCCTTACCTTTTGTTGTCATTTTTTAGCAAACATTAGTTCAATAAAAATAATAATAATAATAATAATAATAATAATAATAATAATAATAATAATAATAATAAAATAAAAATAATACTAAAATAATAAAAATGATAATAATTCTAATAAAATAAAAATAATAATAATAATAATAATAATAATAAAATAGTTATTAATAATAAGAAAAATAATAATAATAATAATCACTAATAATAATAATAATAATAATTAATAATAATAATAATACTTAATTGATCCCAAAAAGGAATTGTATGTACAGACTTGTTAAATTTAACCATAATAAGATAAAAAGATAAATGGCAATATGATATATATTATAAATATATATATATATAATATATATAATATAATATATATATATATATAAATAAATATAAATATAAACAAAGATCACTAATTCTGAAACGATAATATGAAGATTCAAAATCACCTAATATCAATAAGTTTTGAGGTCTGAAGAAGACCTAAATGGTCGAGAAAACCATTACAAGCCATTTAGAAATTCTGCAATGTCTTTTTTCTTGGAGGTCTATAAATTGCATGCCTATTTTATGTTCTTTGTATTTCACGTCAATGAACTTGATGTTTCAAAAGCCTCGAAAGTTTAATCGCTATGTACCCGTAAAACTATGCAAATACTAAATTTACTACCCTGTTTTGATAAAGCATTTGTTTGCAAAATGCAAAATAGTTCAGTACAGCCGACGTAATAACCTCAAAAATACGAATGTGCACTTCGTATCAGCATCCGTCCTCTCTCGTCTCCTCTCTTCTCTCTCTCTCTCTCTCTCTCTCTCTTCTCTCCTCCTCTCTCTCTGCTCTCTCTCTCTTTACTCTCTCTCCATCTCTACTCTCTCTCTCTCTCTCTCCTCACTCTCCCCCCCCCGGTCTCTCCTCTCTCTCCCCCCTCTCTCCCCCCCCCCTCTCTCTCTCTCTCCCCTCTCTCACTCTCTTCTCTCTCCTCTCTCTCACTCTCTCCTCTCTCTCCTCCTCTTCTCTCTCGCGGGCGAGACGAGATCCACGTGCGCACAACCAACATGACGTTCACTTCTAATAACTTTTCAGCCGTGACGTCCACAGACTATGGGTGACGTCCCAATCAAGGGACGCTACGCTTCCGCAATCTCTTCCCTATTGGGTTCTTCTTTTCATTTAGAGCTCTGGCATGATGTAATGTATTTGACTGTTTTATACGGGTTCGAACAAAATTCATTCATTACTTGTTCGTGATTTGTGTGTGTTTTGTGTGTTGTGTGGTGTTGTAGTGTGTGAGTAGTGAGTGTGTGTAGTGTGTGAGAGAGAGAGGGAAAGAGAGAGAAGAGAGAGAGAGAGAGAGAAAGAGTAGAGAGAGAGAAATATAATTATAAATATATAGATTAAATCTAATATATATATATATATATATATATATAATCATTGATATGTCAAATGATATATATATATATCATATATAATATAATAATA
>NW_027621993.1:0-5000 GCF_034508935.2 Berghia stephanieae | reverse complement strand
TTAAAACATGAACACGAACAACAGCAAAAAGAGCTACAAAAGAAGAAAAAGAACAAACAAGACAATGATGATGATTGATAAAGCTTAAACTCAGTCATGGCATACTAGTGAAAGGTCGCTTAACAGGTGATTAGTAACTGTATGATAAATAAGTTTAGCTGTTTGAGGAGGGCACATAAAGTGTTGTGATCGCCTTGTGTAAGGGGAATTAAGACGAATATCAATATTAATGAAAATGAGAAAAAACAAACGAATACTCACAGAAGAGAGCCTTCGTCTTTATAGAATGCTTTCATTGAAGCTAACAAAACTGAAGAAGTAGGGTTAACATAGATCTCCTTATTACCTCCCTTTGACAGAATACGATTAATGTCGATGAATGAGTGTGTGTGAACTGTCAGTTGGGAAAAGTAGTTATCCACTGATCCAGTGTCATTGTGAGTTTTGTGTGTGTGTGTGTGTGAGTGTGTGTGTGATGTGTTGGTTGCTCTTGTCGACGGCAAGAAGACAGGTAATTTGTCCAAATCCATTAGGGTTGTAACGAACAGGTATCCATGTTGTTCGAATATAAAATATGCAATTGTAACAGTGTTTGCAAACAATAGCAAACAATCAAACGTGACATAGTCCAAATCATATAATATTTGGTTGTGAATACAAAACTATAAAATATTGGGCGTTTTATAGCGCAATATATAATTAACCCCTCCTTACCATCCATTCGTTACGATGCTACCAACAATTTTCTCAATCAGATAACCTTTGTACATCACAAAATATAAAGAAAATACATTGTCATTTCGATAAAATAAGCCACAGTACAGAAATCTGTATATGAATTGACTTTTTTGCCTTTTCTGTGTTGAGTAGAAAAAAATCTATTTGTGTCTTGGGTGGGTGTGAAGTTTAAGAGAGAACCAAACTAGAAGTCCTAAATGAAGCCAGCAAAATGAGAGAAAGATAACGTGAAGTAAAATGTGAACTCATATAAGGGAGCAACACAAAAAGGGAAAATTCTAAAATGCTGGTAAGGAGAGAGTAAAGAGTGCTTTCTCATGGGGCCTCCAGGACGAGAGAAGACGAAAAAATGTTGCTATTTTTTCACAGACACACCCGATTACGCCAGAACTTTTTTTTTTATATTTACTCCAGATGCGATGAGAGCATGTGAATAAACTTATTAAACCGTAAGTTGATAAAAGTTTAGACCTGTAATGGGGAGGATAAGGTGAGGTAGATTTGATAGAAAAAATTTAGTCTCAAATTGCGTGTCTGCTTTTGTTAAATGGGGGGGTTATATTTCTCGCTCGTACTTAATGCGAGAAACACATTGCCTCTTAACTGACTCTGTATGGCTCGAAGCGCTCGATTAATTTGCGCCTTCAAAATTATTCTTTTTCGTTTATCGTTGCCACACGAGTTCGATTGAACAACGAACAGGGGGGAGAATAACTTACAAACTGCAACCGAGTAATATTGACCCGTTTTTCAAGTGAAACATCTGTAAGATAATTTTGCAAATTCCCAACCCCGGGATCGCCCCCCCCCCCCCACCCCCCCCCTGTTTTGTTATTTTTTTTATGTTTGTTTATTTTTTTGTTTTTGTTTTTTTTTTTTTTTTTTTGTTTGTTTATCTTTTTATAGTAAAACACAATACTTTCTCTCTCTCTCTCTCACACTTCTCTCTCTCTCAACATCCCCTCCACTCCCTTCCTCTCTCTCTTTCTTTCTCTCTCACCTCTCCTCTCTTCTTTCTCCTCTTCCTCTCACTCTCATCTTCCTCTCTCTCATGCTCTCTCTCTCTCTCTCTCTCACTCACTCTCTCTCTCATCTCATCTCTTTTACTTCATTTCTCTCTTTCCTCACTATTCTCTCTCTCTCTCTTTTATCTTTTTTTTTACTCTCTCTCATCATCTCTCTCCTCTCTCTCTCTCTCTTTTTCTCTCTCTTTTACTTGCTCTCTCTTCATTCCTGTCTCTCTCTCTCTCTCTCTATCTCTCCCTCTCTCTCTCTCTAACTCCTCTCTCTCTCACCCCCCCCCCCCCCCCCTCACACACACCACACAAAACACATACACACAAAAACACTTATTACACACATTATATATAAGAAAATTATGTCCCCATACCATCACACCTTGCCCACATCATTTAACACACTAAAAGATAACACATCGTACACTTGCATTGCAACAGTAACAAATGTCATAAAGAAAGTGGTGTCGAGTTACTTGGGTTCGTGGGGTTACCACGGGCGTCGTAAATTTGATGTTCAAACTCAATGGCCCTACAGGGATAAACGTTCTACTTCAATAATATGGACATTCAAATACTAACGAAAGAGTGAAAATGGAAAGGCTTCGTATGGGAACAAAACAGACAATGGACGTTTCAGGTACAAACCCTTCGTCAGCACAACAATACACAAATAAACGTGGAAAACAAATAAAATTAATGAAAAATAACTTGTATCGTCTGTTGCAGTATACTGCAACCACCATTGAGTACAGACGATACAAGTTATTTTTTCATTATATTTTATTTGTTTCCACGTTTATTTGTCTATTGTTGTGCTGACGAAGGGTTTGTACCCGAAACGTCCATTGTCTGTTTTGTTCCCATACGAAGCCTTTCCATTTTCACTCTTTCGTTAGTATTTTACGATCACCGGCTTCAGGCAGCCTTTACCGTTTTCGGACATTCAAATACTGCTTTTCCACTGTTTCATCACGTAGTCCTCTTCAGAGCCATTAGGTCCAGGGAGCCGGAGTTCATCCAAGTCACCTCGCCCTAGCTCACTTTGTGGCGCTGCACAATAGCCGACGCCTGGTGTTAATTCCAGTCTTCCTTGGAATAGACCCTAAAGACAAATTTTCCCTTGGGTATGAATAAAGGGAATTTTTTAATTATAATTTTTTTTTAATATGCACGGTTTTTGTTTATATTTATTTAATGTGTATATTAAAAGCCTTTTTAATCTTTAAAAACATGAAGGGGTGAATAAGCAAACCAATAATGCGTGTTTATTGTTTACGAAATCCCTTTGATAATTGAATGTCAATAATTCAATCTCTCCCAATTTAAATGCTGATTTTCTACCTCAATGTAGGACATGAATTGATGAGGCTTGATGGTCTCGTGGTTTGACCCTCGCCTATGGAACGATAGGTCCGGGTTCAAGTCCTGCTATACCTGTCGCAAAGTTTACATACAACAATAGTCATTGTTATGAAAAAGTTTGAATTTTCATTGAAGTTTGGATATTTGACCAGTAAACTGTGCCGTACTCCTGAAAAATTCGTGTGTTTGTTTTTTTTTGTTTTTGTTTTTTTTAAATTTGGCCAGAAACTCGCCCTTCAATCATCGATCGACTTAAATGACCCTCATCTTCGCAAAAACTCTCCAAACATGGGACTTCGTGAAATCTTCCTTAAGTCCCAGGCATGAGATATTTTGCCAGATGAGGGTCAGTTAAATCGATCGATATTTGAAGGACGAGTTTTCTGGCCAAATTTTAAAATACGTGTTTTTCCAGAGTACGGCAAGTAAACTGGTTAACCTTAGCTAGTTTGTTTGAAGTGCATGAAAAGAGTAAAATTGGATTATACCCAAACAGCGCAATATCCACTAATGTCTTGGGTCAACATCGCCGTTATACCGGCCAGGTATTCATTTACACTTTGGTGCGATGAGGCACATCGTTTACCTTTGAGTTAAATACTCTACCAACTAAGCCACGCCCCTTTCCCTCTTTAACCCTCTCCTTACCACCATTTTTTACGACACAACAATATCCATTTTTCTTATTCAGATTATTTTGTACATAATAAAGTTTGAAGAATGATCTTTGTTTATTTAATAAGACCATAAAATTGCTTTGTAGAGAACTTGTTTGAGTTTAAAAAACTCAATTTTTTCTGCTGGGTAAGCCGGCCATTTGGGAAAATACTTAAAATGATCGGTATGGAAAAGTTTAATAAAACCTACCCCAATTAATTAAAAACACAACAAACAAACAGACTTGTGATCTTTATCGGGATCCCAAACCAACAGAAAACACTTAACATTAAGGACGAGACAGTCAGTAAAGAGCGGTAACGTTCGGTCTAGTGGTCCTTTTTGGTATGACACTCGCTTTCCCCATCGTTAGGTCCTGGGTTTGAGCCCGCTCGCTGGCGCAAAAGTTGAGTCCTTGGAAACGACCCCTTTACTCACATTTTTCTCACCGTAAACCCCGGTGTAAAATGAGTACAGGCCCGTCAACAACGTTGTCTCGTCGGGAAAAAAAATTGTAATACGCCTAACAAGCATTTTGTCTCGTTCACATGTTACGTGTTTGCTGTTGGTAAAGGGACCCTTTGTGAGGCGATCTGAGCACGTTAGTGGATATTGCGCTATATAAAAGCTCTAGTTTTATTTTTGTTTTTGCTTCCCCCCCCCCCCCCCCCCCCCCCCCCCCCCCCGCCCCCCCCCCCCCCCCAAGGATCCAACTTTCCGCTGCCCGTCTCGGGTGCGAACTCTAGTTCGAAAACGAGTGTCAGACCAATGACCACAGAGCCACACAATAATTATAAAAAGGCATTAAAAGAACTTTATTCTCTATAACTTAAAGGGCACACGGATAACAAATAAACCCTATTAAAATTGTATTTTTTTCACCTGTGTGGACAGAAATACGCGATTTTCCCGCTCGGATGATTTTGATGTGAAAGACAGAGATGGTTTTTTGGATGGAGTGAGATTAATGGAAAACTTGGTGATAAATTGAATTAGAAGGACATCTTGTAAAAGGATAGTATTGAAAAAGTACGCAAGAAGATGGGGAGGCAAATAAAAAAACGATTTCCGACAAATACTATTTGAAAAAGAAAATTGAATGGAGGTTTTTCTAAAGACTGGAAGGGAGGAAGAGAGAGAGAGAGGAGAGAGAGAGAGAGAGAGAGAGAGAGAGAGAGAGAAAAAGAGAGAGAGAGAGAGAAGAGAGGAAAAGAGAAAGAAGAG
>NW_027621992.1:0-12500 GCF_034508935.2 Berghia stephanieae | reverse complement strand
GATGATTTTGATGATGATGATGATGATGATGATGATTATGTTAATAATAATAATAATAATAATAATAATAATAATAAATAATAATAATAATAATAATAATGTCAATGGTGATGATGATGATAATAATATAATAATAATAATAATAATAATAATAATAATAATAATAATAATAATAATAATTATAAATAATAATAACATAATAATAATAATAATAATAATAATAATAATAATAATAATAATAATAATAATAATAATAATAATAACATAATAATAATAATAATAATAATAATAATAATAATAATAATAATAATAATAATAATAATAATAATAATAAATAAACGATACCAAAATGAAACAAAAACAACAATTTAAAAAAACAAACCCACAACCTTTTAATATCTGAACTACAGACCTCAAGACGCTTTTGTCTCTTGCCATACCTTTCTTGGTTTTTCTTGAACTTGACCAGCAAATCTTCATGGTGCTCAACAACTGAAATGTTTAATACAACATATTTCTTGAAACTTGAATGTATACGTTCGATTTAAAGAATGATTTTGACATTGCAGAATTGTACATTATATAAATTGGAACATTATGTCATTTGTTGTTGTTGTTCTTGTTGTTGTAGATGATGATAATATGATGATGATGATTGATGGATGATGATAATGAGGAGGAGAGGAGGAGGAGGAGGGGAGGAGGAGGAGGATGATGGCGACGCCGATGATGACGATAATGATGACGATGATGAAGATAATAATAAGAATAATAACATTAATAATAATAAATAATAATAATAATAATAATAATAATAGTATTAATAATAATAATAATAATAATAATAATAATAATAATAATAATAATAATAATAATAATAATAATAATAATAATAATAACAATGACGACGACAACACGACTTACCTCTCACACAGTGATTGGATAGCGTCTTGATAACTTCCTCCAATTTCATACATTTTGTCCTCCAAAACTCCATTGAGTTTTCATCTGTACACTCACTGCTCATTGTTGTAGTGTAGAGTTGTCTGTTATCTATATGCGTTAACCTGTATTCACAAAATATGAATTTATGTGAATTTACTATGTCAAGCTGGTGTATATCAAGTGTCTTGTCCGAAACAAAACGATGGGGCTGATTTTTTAAAACTATTACTATCGGTCATTCTAAGAGAGAGAGAGAGAGAGAGAGAGAGAGAGAGAGAGAGAGAGAGAGAGAGAGAGAGAGAGAGAGAGAGAGAGAGAGAGAGAGAGAGAGAGAGAGGAGAGAGAGAGGAGAGAGAGAGAGAGAGAGATTTACTTCCTTGTTGTATGCCGAATGAGAAAGAATGAGACCCATACTAAGGAGAATTATACGGCTCAAAATAAACACTTTGTAAAGATCTATGCCCCAAACTCACCTGTGTTAAAGCACACTAAGATATGAAGTGAATAGAAAAGTGCCAGAAGACAATAGAGAATAAAAATTTTTTCGCGGCGGTGGTGGGGTTTGAACCTGCGACCTTATTGGTACGACAACTCCGCCTGGCAGGTGAGAGCGTGGCTCTACCGTGTGAGCTATCCACGAACACAAAAATATTCGTTTCAAACTCAAAGTCATTACTAGATCCCTCTCTCACCCACTTCTTGAGACCGCCGATTCGTTCGTACACCACCATCGCGAATAATTTTGACCAGCAGTTAAGCTTAATAGCCAATATTCTCAACACAAACATATAACATAGAAACGATTGAGACATTGAGTATGCTCCGGTGTATGGGGTGAATTTTTAATTCAGAAAAGTGAGTGGAGCAGGCACTTATGTTGGTAACAACAAGATATGAAGTGAATAGAAAAGTGCCAGAAGACAATAGAGAATAAAAATTTTTTTTTCGCGGCGGTGGTGGGGTTTGAACCTGCGACCTTATTGGTACGACAACTCCGCCTGGCAGGTGAGAGCGTGGCTCTACCGTGTGAGCTATCCACGAACACAAAAATATTCGTTTCAAACTCAAAGTCATTACTAGATCCCTCTCTCACCCACTTCTTGAGACCGCCGATTCGTTCGTACACCACCATCGCGAATAATTTTGACCAGCAGTTAAGCTTAATAGCCAATATTCTCAACACAAACATATAACATAGAAACGATTGAGACATTGAGTATGCTCCGGTGTATGGGGTGAATTTTTAATTCAGAAAAGTGAGTGGAGCAGGCACTTATGTTGGTAACAACAAGATATGAAGTGAATAGAAAAGTGCCAGAAGACAATAGAGAATAAAAATTTTTTCGCGGCGGTGGTGGGGTTTGAACCTGCGACCTTATTGGTACGACAACTCCGCCTGGCAGGTGAGAGCGTGGCTCTACCGTGTGAGCTATCCACGAACACAAAAATATTCGTTTCAAACTCAAAGTCATTACTAGATCCCTCTCTCACCCACTTCTTGAGACCGCCGATTCGTTCGTACACCACCATCGCGAATAATTTTGACCAGCAGTTAAGCTTAATAGCCAATATTCTCAACACAAACATATAACATAGAAACGATTGAGACATTGAGTATGCTCCGGTGTATGGGGTGAATTTTTAATTCAGAAAAGTGAAGTACGAACGAATCGGCGTCTCAAGAAGTGGGTGAGAGAGGGATCTAGTAATGACTTTGAGTTTGAAACGAATATTTTTGTGTTCGTGGATAGCTCACACGGTAGAGCCACGCTCTCACCTGCCAGGCGGAGTTGTCGTACCAATAAGGTCGCAGGTTCAAACCCCACCACCGCCGCGAAAAAATTTTTATTCTCTATTGTCTTCTGGCACTTTTCTATTCACTTCATATCTTGTTGTTACCAACATAAGTGCCTGCTCCACTCACTTTTCTGAATTAAAAATTCACCCCATACACCGGAGCATACTCAATGTCTCAATCGTTTCTATGTTATATGTTTGTGTTGAGAATATTGGCTATTAAGCTTAACTGCTGGTCAAAATTATTCGCGATGGTGGTGTACGAACGAATCGGCGGTCTCAAGAAGTGGGTGAGAGAGGGATCTAGTAATGACTTTGAGTTTGAAACGAATATTTTTGTGTTCGTGGATAGCTCACACGGTAGAGCCACGCTCTCACCTGCCAGGCGGAGTTGTCGTACCAATAAGGTCGCAGGTTCAAACCCCACCACCGCCGCGAAAAAAAATTTTTATTCTCTATTGTCTTCTGGCACTTTTCTATTCACTTCATATCTTGTTGTTACCAACATAAGTGCCTGCTCCACTCACTTTTCTGAATTAAAAATTCACCCCATACACCGGAGCATACTCAATGTCTCAATCGTTTCTATGTTATATGTTTGTGTTGAGAATATTGGCTATTAAGCTTAACTGCTGGTCAAAATTATTCGCGATGGTGGTGTACGAACGAATCGGCGGTCTCAAGAAGTGGGTGAGAGAGGGATCTAGTAATGACTTTGAGTTTGAAACGAATATTTTTGTGTTCGTGGATAGCTCACACGGTAGAGCCACGCTCTCACCTGCCAGGCGGAGTTGTCGTACCAATAAGGTCGCAGGTTCAAACCCCACCCGCCGCGAAAAATTTTTATTCTCTATTGTCTTCTGGCACTTTCTATTCACTTCATATCTTGTTGTTACCAACATAAGTGCTGCTCCACTCACTTTCTGAATTAAAATTCCCCATACACCGGAGCCAATGCTCATCGTCAAATGTTGAAATTCTGCTATTGTTGCATGTTAAACGTGGTTAAAATAAGGTAGTATGAGAGTTAAACAATTAAATTTTGCTGTTCGTGAGAATGCTCAATGGTTAGAGCACGGATACACGTCACTCCCTGCCAGGCGGAGTTGTGTACCAATAAGGTCGCAGGTTCAAACCCACCACCGCCGCGAAAAAATTTTTATTCTCTATTGTCTTCTGGCACTTTTCTATTCACTTCATATCTTGTTGTTACCAACATAAGTGCCTGCTCCACTCACTTTTCTGAATTAAAAATTCACCCATACACCGGAGCATACTCAATGTCTCAATCGTTTCTATGTTATATGTTTGTGTTGAGAATATTGGCTATTAAGCTTAACTGCTGGTCAAAATTATTCGCGATGGTGGTGTACGAACGAATCGGCGGTCTCAAGAAGTGGGTGAGAGAGGGATCTAGTAATGACTTTGAGTTTGAAACGAATATTTTTGTGTTCGTGGATAGCTCACACGGTAGAGCCACGCTCTCACCTGCCAGGCGGAGTTGTCGTACCAATAAGGTCGCAGGTTCAAACCCCACCACCGCCGCGAAAAATTTTTATTCTCTATTGTCTTCTGGCACTTTTCTATTCACTTCATATCTTGTTGTTACCAACATAAGTGCCTGCTCCACTCACTTTTCTGAATTAAAGCACACTAGAAATGTGATAAAGTCTCCCTAGTAGTAAGTATACAAACTACACACAAACATTGTAGAATACCAACTGTTTACAAGTCTCTATGCCTAGTTTGTTGCTTACGACAAAATTGTGACACACCAGGAAAGTCGAGTATTAGATACAGCTCTGCCACCCCCCCCCCTCCCCCCCCTTCACCCCTTGTCATTGTGAAAGAGTGTGAGAAAAGGGGGCGGTGCTGTCTCGTTGCTTTTGACTTATTTGTGTCCTTTATCAATGTCGGCTTTGGTTGACCATAAAAAACGTGAACAGGTACACACCACATACATATCTTACAACAGTTGTTATTTGTTATGGAAAGGTTTCTTATACACCACACACAACACGGACAAACGCACATAGACACACACACACACACACACACACACACAAGAGAGAGAGAGAGAGAGAGAGAGAGAGAGAGAGAGAGAGAGAGAGAGAGAGAGAGAGCATCTACTACCATAGATAACACTACTTGCTCTTAATTAATGAAGCAGTGAGAGTTATTTGTCATAAGTATTATAGACAAGTCCCATTCTTTTTCTATTTTTATTTTGTAGAAGAAAATAAGTGCAAAATGATTTATACAATGAGAGTAACTTGTAGTCAAGTGGATCAGTAGCAGATATATTATCATTTTAAGGGACGGTTTGGGTCTTTTCAAAAAAAAAAATAATTACCAATATTGGGCGGTTTTAATCATTCTGTATCGTCATTATAGGTTAAAAAAAACAACATTTATGGTGAAAAATTTTAATTATCTGTGTCGATACCCATTTTGCGACCTAATTTGGGGGTCTGACATCAAAAAATATAACAATCTTGTGGCAAACGTTCCACAAAAACTAATGAAGGAATGACCTCCATATTCTTCCCTCTTGTCAACATTGTACTATAGTGTGTCACCATAGAGAGCTTTTACGGCCTTAGCTTATGGAATTTTTATTAGAACATTACAAAGTTGAGAATCAAAATGTTATGACAAAATTGATGTTAAAAATTCAGAATTAGGATTATAATTCAAAATTCACATATCTTATCAGAAAAATCTCTCTATGGTGACACAATACATTATCTCTGTGATAACTGTGGAAATTTTCAGACAATTTCATTGAATAGATTCAGAGAAACGTTTGACACAGTATCCCATACCCTTAGAAATATGACATTTTGAGAAAATAGCAAAATAGCTTCCCGTTTTTCACACTTTTCTTACTATCTGTACCATTTTCGACTGTGTTTTTTCATGCTTTTATAGTCTACTTTGAGAATTTGGACTTCAATTATATTATTTCTAGGGTAATAAAATATCAATTTCCACCAAAATCTCAAAATCAATTTTTCGAAGGATTTTCCTAATAATTAGACCCAAACCGCCCCTTAAGCACCATCTGTGATTTTAAGACATGAATTTGTGCTGACAAATACAGAGGCACTTTCGCCATTATCATGTCCCGTGTCTCTGTCCCATAATATGTATAATGTGTCGACGCCTGAACTATCAAGTCAAGCCATGCATTTCATTGCTTGCTTGCCATGCTAATGTACGCCTGTCACTTGACTTAAAAACGAAAACAAAGATGGGCACGGGTATAGCTAGTTGTAATGTACTTGAACAGTGACAATGCAGCTGAGATAATAATATTTGTTATGAGTCACAACCAGAGATGAGAGGTTACATACGCATATTGAAAAGGATGGTGATGACGATCGTGGTCATGATGATAAATTATGTGCTGATGGTGACGACTTCTTTGTGATAATGGTTAAAATGGAGTTAGTTACTACTACTAACTCCATTTTAACCATTATCACAAAGAAGTCGTCACCATCATCACATAATTTATCATCTACTACTAGTAGTAGTTGTAGTAGTTGTAGTAGTAGTAGTAGTAGTAGTAGTAGTAGTAGTAGTAGTAGTAGTAGTAGTAGTAGTAGTAGTAGGGAGTAGTAGTAGTAGTAGTAGTAGTAGTAGTAGTAGTAGTAGTAGTGGTAGTAGTAGTAGTAGTAGTAGTAGTAGTAGTAGAAGAGGAAGAGGAAGAAAAAGAAGAAGAGGAAGAAGAAGAAGAAGTGGTGGTGGTGGTGTGTAGTAGTAGTAGTAGAAGTCGTAGTTAGTAGTAGTAGTAGTAGTAGTAGTAGTAGTAGTAGTAGTAGTAGTAGTTGTAGTAGTAGTAGTAGTAGTAGTATAGTAGTAGTAGTAGTAGTAGTAGTAGTAGTAGTAGTAGTAGTAGAAGTCGTAGTAGTAGTAGTAGTAGTAGTAGTAGTAGTAGTAGTAATAGAAGAAGAAGAAGAAGATAATATTGTTTTGAAAACAATGAACGTACGAAGTGAAGACGATTTTCTCACAAGTTGGAGATAACGATAACAAGGATTGTGTCTGCGCTCGAAATAATTGTGATAGAGACAATGCCAATGACAAAGAATCATAATATTACTGATACAGATTAGTTTAATTAACGTGTACAAGTCTGACCTATCAGTATATAAAACAAGGAGTAATAGTACTTACTATCTAACAGGGAAGTAAATTCTCCGACGTCTCTCTCCAAACACATAACACCAACTAGCCTGAACGACCAGTCGAAGTGATTTATAAAGGTCTCATTCAAGCAAGAAGGAAGTAAAAAGCTTCGTTTGGGACTTCAGAAAGCCATTCATAGTGTATGGTGGGGAAATCCGCCCGGTATTATTATTACCGCAATTGAATTGGTATGTGTGTGTGTGGTGTGTGTGTGTGTGTGTTTTTGTGTGTGTGTGTGTGTGTGTGTGGTTTAAGACGCAAAGATTCGGCTATAATATCGATAATATTATTACTCCAGTTGTCTTATAGAAAATCAAATGGCGCTTACAAATGTCATATCAGTGCTTTGAAAAAACAGAAGATAAACCACCACAAGCATTTTAGAGGAAGATAAGGGTGACTTAAAGTAATAAAAACAAGAAAACTTAAGTATTTTGGACACCTAAGACGCCATCAAACTGTCAACAAGGACATTCTTGAGGGTAGAGTTGAGGGGAAAAGAGGAAGAGGCAGGCCAGCAAGAACTTGGATAGATGATGTGAGGACATGGACAGGATTGTCGGCAGCCGAATGCAGTCAGCAAGCTGTCAATAGGGAAGATTGGCGTGTCATTTCAAGTCGACCTCAACCCATGAGATGACACTGGAAGAAGAAGAAGGGTGACTTGTGGAGGGGACGCATCCAACATCGAGATGGACTTCAGCTTGGATAGATAAAAAGCCCTCGATGTCGTGAATTTATTTCCTCATCGCTGGAAGGGACGATTCCTGAGTCACATCCTCCAGCTAGATAAGAGTCGGAGACAGCGAGATCTTGTTCTACCGGAGACGCCCAGACTATGATAGAGGTGGAGACTATGGGAGGTGGGCACCAATGAGGAGTGAACCACGGACCATGGAAGCTGGGCACCAGTGGGGAGTGAACCCAGATCTGTGTAAGGTGGGCACCAGTAGGAAGTGAACCAGAGACTATGGGAGATAGGCACCAATGGGGGCCGGGGGTGGGAGGGGGGGGGGGTGAACCCAGAATTATGTGAGGTGGGCACCAGTGGGGGAGTGAACCAAGACTATGAGAGGAGTTTTACTTCGCTTCGTCATTCCAGTGCCAGTAAAAAGATAGGAGAAAAGTTGATCTCTGCAATCAAACGTATCACTGAATATGAGGAACAGAAAAAGACTCATTAAGCAAACTATCAATGTGCTTATTTTGACATTACCAAGCACAAGCAAAGGATCTCGCTATAAAGAAAGGATCTCGCTATAAAGAATACAATCAAATGCTTAGAATAATAATATAGTCGAAGCTATAATAAACGACAACAAAAAGGCCGATTTTCAAAGAAATAAATACCCCCCCCCCTCTCTCTCTCTCCCCTCTCTCTCTCTCTCTCTCTCTCTCCTCTCTTTTCGTTCTCTAAGGGATATAGGGAATAGATGATACAGCTGACTGCTTCCCTCTCGGGTAAGGATCCCTGCAAGAATCATGAGAAACCGAGGAACCCCAATCATTAACAAAGACAGAGAAGCAAAGTGGAAGAGAAAACATGTCGGGGGACAGAAAAAAAACAAACAAACCCCAGCAAGAGGACTCTCCGCCCACCAAGGGAGATCAAAAGATCCTACACAGTTTGTTTTCTGTGTGTGCGTTGTTTTTTTTTTAAAGGGCGTGACGGCGGTTGGGATAGACAGTTAATTTCAGCACCAGTAGATGGGAAGGAAATGGGAAAGTAAAAAAATAACCTAGATTTACACACGAGAAAAGATAAGAGCTTTATGTTTTTAAGGGGTTTGTTTTTAAAGTATCTTACGGCGCTTGAGACACATTTAGGTCATTCCTTCTTCTTCCATTAAGGTCAAAGCTTCAGGTGAAGGTTGTATGGCCGTCTTTTCAGTAACAATGGTTATAGATGGAAGCAGGGAGCGATTTTTTGAAGTCATCTGTCGAAAGGGATTGTTTACAAGTGGTTGGTAGGGAGTTCCAAAGTCGGATGGTGGAGGGGGAAAAAAAGAGTAAAGATAATAATATTAATATTTGTTCTTGAGTGGGGGCTTTCAAAATTAAATGCTGAGTTTCTTGTTCCGTTTCAAATGGCTAGTTGGAATTTCGAGTTTTCCGTTTTAATGCTTTGTGGAATACGAGGAGTTTGTTGTTGGAACGTCTTTCATGTAGCGGTTTCCATTTGAGATCGTTCGTGAGCTGAGTTACGCTCATAGTTTCCACTGACCAATCTGGCCGCCCGACCTTGGGCTTTTTGTAGCTCATTGATTTCTTGTGGTGTATGTGGCATGTGGATCCCGCACTGAGCTACTATATTCCAGTATTTGCCATTTGCGGCCGCGAAAAAACTGCGGGCACAGACTGTAATTCTAGAACTTTTTACTATCCCATTTTCTTCCTTTTTACTGACGCTGATATAACCTAAATGTGTTGCGAGCGCCGTAAAACACTTAAAAACAAAACAAAACAGTGTGCTCTTGGACTCTATAAGAGTTCCCTTTTTGGACCATTCCCATAGCATCCAAAATTGGCACTAAATAACGGACAAACATGTCTAGGCCTAGCCTCTCACCCCTATGGCCAAGCCTAGGCTATTGGAGAACCCTAGATTTGTTTTTCGCCTCCCCCCCCCCCCCCCCAACATGTTTTTCATTCAAAAACCAATTAGGCCTATATTGAAATATAAAGCAATAATAATAATGCTCAAAATTGGATATTAAGTAGAGAATACAAATTTAATGTGCCCCCATTGGAAAATGGATTTTGTTTCTCTTTCCTTGTGAATAGTTATTTTTTTCCTCTCCTTAATTAGTTTTTCAAATTATGAATTTTTTTATGCGATTGTTCACTTTGATTTCCCAAATTTTAAGAAGCTAAATAGTTAATAAAATATTTTGATTACTTCCTTCTTTTTTTTTTACTTACTTACTTACTATGGCTATTATTATTATTATTATTATTATTATTATTATTATTATTTTATTATCATATTATTATTATAATTATTATTATTATTATTATTATTATTATTATTTTATTATTATTATTATCATATTATTATTATTATTATTATTATTATTTCAAACCATTCAAAATGTAAATAAATTCATGTCGACATGTTGAGACATCAATATTCTACAAAATGCCCTATTTGTGTCAATTTTTTACCGTACATGTTGTTTTAATTGTTTGATATTTGTAAAACTAGCGGAAAATTTTGGGCAAATTTTGCTATTTTGATGGCAAATGTTCCTATTTTTTATGGCACATTTTGGCGTTTGAAATGGCTAAAAACCGCGGGGACAGATTACAATTAAAGCAGCCAAGAGAAAGAAAGACACAGGGGAATGGGAACAAATAGAGATCTGATGTAGATTCCAAGAGTATACACACCATTGTACTTAGTTTGAGATCACCTATAAGTCTCATCCGGACACAAGCACAAAATCCAACAAAGAGGGAAAAAACTCAAATGCTTACAATATACATTAAGAATAACAAATATAATAATACATAACAGGAGAGATGATTTACAAGGAAAAAAATATCATCACCCAAAACAACTATGCATTTGACTGTTTCCCTTCCAGCCAGGACTCCGACGAGGGGCCAGGACAAAAACAAGTAATCTCATTCCAAGACAAAGACAGAAAGCATGTTGGATAACAGATATAAGGGGATAGAAGACAACGCTATGGGAGGTCAGGATCCCCACCCAGCAAGAGCACACTATCAGTGTTCTTAGTTTGAGATTACCTGAAAGTCCCATCAAAACACAAGCACATGATCCCACTAAGAGGAAAGCATTCAAATGTTTACAAATAATTATTAAAAAAAAAACAAGAAGAAAAAAAAAAACAACCCAAAAAATGTTCATAACAGGAAAAAAAAATTCCTAAAACTTATACATTTGATTGTTTCCTTCCAGTCAAGGACTCCGGCCAAGGCCAGGACAACACAAGTAATCTCCTTCCAAGACGAAGAAAGCAAGTTGGACAACAGGCATAGGGGGGATAGAAGACACCGCAAAAGACCTCCTGCGGTCAAAATAACCTCACCCAGTGCCCCTTACAATAAGAGTAGCCTCTTTGTTTTTTGTTTTTAAGGGGCGGTTTTGGTCTAAATATTAGCAAAATCCTTCGAAAAATTGATTTTGAGATTTTGGTGGAAAATAATATTTTATTATCCTAGAAATAATATAAGTGAAGTCCAAATTCTTAAAGTAGACTATAAAGGCACGAACAACACAGTCGAAATGGTACAGGTAGTTAATGTTTTTGTTTTTAAGGGTTTTACGGGCGCTTGCAACACATTAAGGTCATATCAGCGCCAGTAAAAAGGAAGAAAAATGGGATAGTAAAAAGTTCTATAATTACAATTAAAGCACCAAGAAAAGTAAGACAAAGGGGAACTGGGAACAAATAGGGATCAGATGGAGATTCCAAGAGCATACCACCAATGTACTTAGTTTGAAATCACCTACAAGTCTCATCCAGGCACAAGCACAAAATCCAACAAAGAGGAACACACTCAAATGCTTACATTATACATTCAAATATAAAAATAATAATACATAACAGAGAGATGATTTACAAGGAAAAAAATATCATCTCACAAAACAACAACTATGCATTTGACCATTTCCCTCGCAGCCAGAACTCCGACCAGGGCTGGACAAAACCAAGTAATCTCATTCCAAGACAAAGACAGAAAGCATGTTGGAAAACAGGACATAAGGGGATAGAAGACACAGTATGTACCCCCTGCCCATGTGGGAGGTCAGGAACCCCACCCAGGAGGAAAGCATTCAAATGTTTACAAATAATTATTAAAAAAAAAAACAAGAAAAAAACCCCCAAAAAATGTTCATAACAGGAAAAAAAAATCTTAAAACTTATACATTTGATTGTTTACCTCCCAGTCAAGGACTCCGGCCAAGGCCAGGACAACACTAAGTAATCTCCTTCCAAGACGAAGAAAGCAAGTTGGACAACAGGATAGGGGGGATAGAAGACACCCCAAAAAGACCTCCCTGAGGTCAAAATAACCTCACCCAAATGGCCCTATACAATAAGAGTAGCCTCTTTGTTTTTTGTTTTTAAAGGGCGGTTTGGGTCTAAATATTAGCAAAAAACCTTCGAAAAATTGATTTTGAGATTTTGGTGGGAAAATAATATTTTATTATCCTAGAAATAATAAAGTGAAGTCAAATTCTTAAAGTAGACTATAAAGGCACGAACAAAAACAGTTCGAAAATGGTACAGGTAGTAATGTTTTTGTTTTTAAGGGTTTTTTTTTGGCGCTTGCAACACATTAAGGTCATATCAGCGCCAGTAAAAAGGAAGAAATGGGATAGTAAAAAGTTCTAAATTACAATTAAAGCACCAAGAAAAGTAAGACATAGGGGAACTGGGAACGTTGTTTTTGTTTTTAAGGGTTTTACGGCGCTTGCAACACATTTAAGGTCATATCAGCGCCAGTAAAAAGGAAGAAAATGGGATAGTAAAAAGTTCTAGAATTACAATTAAAGCGCCCAAGAAAAAGTTTAAAACAAAGGGGACTGAGAA
>NW_027621991.1:0-36082 GCF_034508935.2 Berghia stephanieae | reverse complement strand
GAAAAAAAACCCAAAAAAAAAAATTTAAAAAATAAAGGTTTAAAATTGCCCAGAAAAATTTTTACAAAAATTTTTTAAAAGGGGGCCCCCAAAAAACCCCCAAAAAAATTTAAAAAATTTAATTTTTTTTTAAACAAAAAAACAAATCTTTATTTCTTTTTTTTTTAAAAAAAAAAACCCGGTTTTTTTTGAACGCTTTTAAATGGGGTTTGACCCAAAGTTTTTCCCCCCTTTAGGGGGGTTTTTTTGGGTTTTTCCACCCCTTTTTTAAATTTTGTTTTTTAAAAAAAGATTTGGGGGTTTGTTTTAAAATTTTTTTTTCCCCGAATCATTTTTAATTTTCAAAAAATGGTTTAAACCCCCTTTTTTAAAAAGGGGAAAAAAAAAAAGGGTTTTCTTTTGATTTTTCCCCTTTTTTAAGGGGGGGGTTTTTTTTCCCTGCAAAAAAAGAATTTTTGTTTTTTTAAAAACCCTTTAAAAATTTTTTTTTAAAAAATTTTTTTTTTTTTTGATAAAATTTTTTAAAACCCTTAAAAATTTTTTAAAAAAAAAAAAAAAAAAAAACCTAATTTTAAAATTTTGAAAAAAAAATAAATTTTTTCCTTTTTTTTTTTTTTTTAAAAAAAGGAAACCCCCCCCCCCCCCCCCCCCCCCCCCCCCCCCCCCCCCCCCCCCCCTTTTATAATTTCAAAAAAAAAGGGGGGCCAAAAATTTTTTTCCTAAAAACGGGCCCAAAAAAAAAAAAAAAAAAGTTTTAAAAATTTTATTTTGTTTTTTTTAAAAAAAATTTTTCCCCAAAAAAACCCCTTTAAAACCCCCTTTTTTTCCCTTTTTAAATACAAAATTTTTAACCCTTTTTAAAAATTTTTCAAACACAAAAAAAATTTTTTTTTTCTTTTTTAACCCATTTTTTTTTAAAAAATTTTTTTTTTTTTAAAAAAAAATTTTTTCCCCCCCCCCCTTTTTTTTTTTTTAAAAAATTTTAAACCTTTAAAAAATTTTTTTTTTTTTTCCCTTTTTTTTTTTGGGGGTTTTTTTTAATTTTAAAAAAAAATTTTTAAAACAAAAAATTTTTTTTTTTTTTTTAAATTTTTTTTCCCCAAACAAATTATTAAAAAAAAAATTTTTTTTTTTCTTTTAAATTACAATTTTAAAAAAAAAACCAAATTTTGGGAAAAAGGGGGGTTTTGAAACAATTTCGAAAAAATTGGGGAATCCAATCAAAATTTTTTAGAACCCAATAAGGGAATACCCTTTTTTTAAAAAGGGAACAATTCAAATTTTTTCCCAAAAAAAAAAAATTGTAAAGGAAAACATTTTTTAAAAAAATTCCCCCCAAAAAATTAATTGCCTTTTTTTTGGGGGGTTTACTTATTTTCTTTTAAAAAGGGAAAAAAATGGAAAGAAAAAAAAAAAATTTAAAAATTTCCCGACCTCCTTTTTTTTCCCTTTTTTCCCCCCCCTTTTTTTAAAGATTTTTTAAGGTTTTTATTTTTGGTTTGAAAAATAATTTTAAAATTTTTTTTTTAAATTTTAAAAATTTTTTTTTAAAAAATTTTTTTTTAAAAAAATTTTACAAAAAATCAAAATGATTTTTTTTCTTAATTTTTTTAAAAAAAAAATTTTTTAAAAGGGTTTTTAAAAAGGGTTTTTTAAAAAAAAGGGAAAAAAAAATTTTTTAAAAAAAAAAAAAAAGGGGGGGTTTTAAGGGGTTAAAAAATTTTTTTTTTAAAAAAAAAACCATTCCCGGGTTAAAATCCTTTCCCAACAGGGGAAATTTTTTTAAAAAAAAAAAGGGGAATAAAAAAAATTTTAAAACTTAAAAGAATTGAAAACAATTTTTCAAAAAAAAACTTTAAAAAGAAAAAAATAAAACAAAATTTAAAAAATTTAAAAATAAAAATTTAAAAATAAATAAATTAAAAAAAAAAAATTTTTTAAAAAAAAATTTTTTTTAAAAACCCCAAATTTTAAAAAAAGGGGTTTTAAAAAAAATTTTTAAAAAAACCTTTTTCTAAAAATTTTTTTTTTAAAAAAACTTTTTTAAGAAAATAAAATGTTGGGGAAAATTTTTTAAATTTCCTTTAAAGAAAAAAAAGGGAGTAAAATAGGGTTTTTCCCCAAAAGGGGTTTTCTTTTAACTTTAACCAAAACCCCTTTAAAAATTTTAAAAAAATTTTCCCTTTTTAACTTTTTTTTTCCGGGTTAAATAAAATTTTTTTTTAAAATTTCCCCCCCCGGGGATATATTTTTTTAAAAAAAAAATTTAAAAAAAAAAACCCTTTTTTTAAATTGATAAAAAAAAAACAAAAATGAAAACATATTTTAAAAATTTTTTAAATTTAAAAAATTTTTTAAAAATTTAATTTTAAATTTTTTTAAAAATTTTAATTTTTTAAAAAAAAATTTTTTAAAAAAAAAATTTTTTTTTTTCCCTTTTTTTAAAAAATTTTTAAAAATAAAAAAATTTTTTAAAAAAAAAAAAAAAGGGGCCTTGGTTAAATAATTTTTTTTTTAAAAATTTTAAAAAAAAAAAGGAAAAAAAAAAAAAAAAATTTGAAAAAAGGTTTTTTTGGGGGGTTTTACCGGAAAAAAAATTTTCCCATAAGGAAAAAGGGAATTAAAAGTAAAAAATTAAATAAAAGAAAGGGAAAAAATTTTTTTTTTTTTGGGGAAAGTTTTTGATATTTTTTTCCCGAAAGGGGGGAAAATTAAAACCAAAAAAAAAAAGTAAAATATTTTTTCCAAAATAAAAAAAAAATAAAAATTTCAAGAAAAAATCCCTTAAAAAACCCCCCAAACTTTTTTTTTAAAACCCCCCCCAAAAACCTTAATTTTTTTGGGGGTTTTTTTTTTTAAAAAAAAAAGGGAAAAATAACTTCCCCCCTTTTTTTGAAAAAAAACCTTTTCTTTTTTTTTAAAAAAAAAAAATTTGAAATTTAAAATGGAAAAAGGGGAAAAAGGGGGAAAAAATTTTTAAAAAAAAAAACCCCTTTTTTTTAAAAAGGGTTTTGGGGGGGGAAAGTTGGGAAAAAAAAAATTTTATTTTTCCCCAAAAAATTTTCCCTTTAAATTTTTTTTAAAAGAATACCTGTGTTTTTTTTTTTTTAAAATGAAAAAAATTTTTTAAAAAAAATATTTGGTTATGTTTTCAAATAATTTTTCCCCCCCAAAAAAAAAATCCAAAAAAAAATTTTTTTAAAAAAAAAAAAAAATTAAAAAAATTTTTTTCTTTTTTTAAGGATAAATTCCAATTTTTAACCCCCCTTTAACAAAAGAAAAAAATTTTTTTTAAAACCATGTAAAATTGGGTTTGATTTTTAAACAAAAAAAATCCAAAGGAATTTTGGAAAGCTTTTTTTTCCCTCCAAAAAAATTTTTTCCAATTTTTTTTTTAAAACCTAAAATTCCCCTTTAAATTTTGTTTTTCCCCCCAAAATTTTTTCCCCATTAAAAAAAATTCCTTTTTCCAAAAAAAAAAAAAAACCTTAAAAATTTTAAAAAAATTTAAAAATTTTTAAATTTTAAAAAATTTTTAAAAGAAATGTATTTTAAAATTTTAAAATTAAATTTAGGGGGAAAAAAAAAATTTTTTTTTTTAAAAATTTTTTTTTAAAAAAAAGGGGGTTTTTTAAGTTTTTTTTTCCAAAAAATTTCTTTTTCCCCCCCCAAAAAAAAAAAAGGGGGGGGGTAAATTAAACCAAAAAAAGGCAAAAAATTTAAAAAAAGGGGAAAAAATCGGGGGGTTTGGGGTTTTTAAAAAAAATTTAAAAAAAACTTTCCCCAAAAAAACAAACAATTTTTTAAAAAGATAAATAAGCAAAATTTTAAAAAAAAAATTTAAAAATTTTCCCTTTTTTTTAAAAAAAAAAAATTTAAAAATTTTAAAAAAAAAAAATATTAAAACCCTTTTTTAAAAATTTTAAAAAATTTTTTAAGCCAAAAAAAAAAATTTTTTTTTTTTTAAATTTTTAATGGGAAAGAAAAAAATTTTGGGGTTTTTGGTTTTTTTTTTTTTTAAAATTTTTTTTTAAAAGCCCCATAAATAAATTTTTTTTTTTTCCCTTCTAAAAAACCAAAAATTTTTTCGTTAATTGGTTTTTTTTTTAAAAAAAAATTTTTTCCCAAAGTTAAAAAGGATATTTTTGTTTTTTAAAAAAATTAAAATTTTTTTCCTTTATAGTTTTTAAAAATTTTAAATTTTGAAATAGGGATTTTTTTTTTTTTTTTTTTAAAATCATTTTTTAAAAAGCCCAAGCATAAAAAACAAAAAATTAAAAATATAATTTAAAAAAAAAAAATAAAAAAATTTTTTTAAAGGTTTAGGGGAAAGGGGGTTTTCCCCAAAATTTTTCCCCCTTTTTTCCCCAAAAAGGGGTTTCCTTATTTAAACCCCAAATTTTTTTTTAAAAAAAAAACTTTTTTTTTAAAAAATTTTTTTAAAAAAAATTTCTAAAAAAAAAAATGTTTTTTTTAAAATTTTCCCGGGAAATTTTTTAAAAAAAGTTAAAAATTATGGTTCAAAAATTTTTGGAAAAAAAAGGTTTTTTTAAAAATTTTAAAAAAATTTTAGTGTTTTGTTAAAAATTAAAGAAATAAAAACTTAAAAAAAATAAATTTAAATCCAAAAATTTTGAAAGGAATTTTTTATTTTTCCTTTTAAATTTTTTTTAAAAATTTTTCCTTCCCTTTGTAGGAAATGCATTTCCCCCCCTTTTTTTAAAATTTAAAAAAAATTTTCATTTTTTTCTTTTTTTTGAAATTTTTGTGGTTTCTTTTTTAAAAAAAAAAAATTTAAATTTTCAAAAAAAAAAAAAAAAAACCCCCAAAATTATTAAAAAATAAAATAATTTTTTTGGGGGAAAAAAATTTTTGTTTAATTTTTTTTTTTAAAAAAATTTTTTTAAAAAAAAAGGGGGGGGGGTGGGGGGGGTTTTTGGGGGGGGGGGGGGAGCTAGATTTTTTTTAAAACACACAAGAAAAGGTAAGACAAAGGGGAATTGGTTTCAAAGAGAACAACGTCGATTCAAAAAGCACACAATGTGTGTGTACTTGTTTAAGTCACCTACAAGTTTCATCCAGAACCCAAGCATCAAGCACAATTCACACTGAGGTAGGAATCCACTCAAATGATTACAAAACACAATATTAAAAAAAACAAAAAAAAAAATTACTACACTAAAAGAGAGAAGATTTACAAGGGAAAAAAATCTACCATAATTAATATGTACATTAATTGTTTTTCCCTCTTAACCAAGACCTCCTGTCTGGGCCAGGACAAACCAGCAAACTCATTCCAGGACAAAGAGGAAAGAACTTGGAAAAAGATATAGAGGTTATAAGACATAGCAAGTTACTTCCGGCCTACCTGGTAATTGGTGTTTCATTTAAATTTTAATTAGTAACACACCCAGTCAGAAAGTTGAATCTTGATAATGAACAATAAAAACAGAAATGAGGTAAATCTTCAAAATCCAACAATAAATTAGGCTAATAATACAGATAATTACATTTGTTGTCAGGAACAATTTTTTGTATGTTACAACATTTTGAATTATTCAGGCATGTTATACAGTCACATGTCCACATGAAACGTCATGGTCATCATAGAACACATCATTCCATCCCTGTGCTGTATTGAATTGTAAATATATAATTCATGAATAAAGTTCAAGTCTATTTTGTCACTATTATTTGATGACATTCCGTTCATCAAAGGAAATTCAAAAAATAAATATCTGTCTACTATATCATAGAGCCAGTATAAAAGTGCTTGGTGTCTCTGCAATTATTCGACATAAAATCTAAATACAAATTTCTCCATGGGCTTTAACACAAGGAATTTTATGTTTCCACATTACTTAATTGATAAAGAAAGGAAGCCCATTTAAAAAAAAAAAAAAAGGACAAAGGATTTTTGTCAAGCCTGAATGAAATTTCAAAACTTTGTTAAAAATACAGTAAATCGTTGGGTTTCTAGCTCAACGAAACCCAGCGACGCCTGGCATTATGTTGGATCCAAAATGGGGTTGAAAAGATAAAAAAAGAACAAACCCTGCCAAGACCTATAAAGATTTTAATGTAGTAGTAACTGACAATTGCGATAAAAAAAAATAGACAATTAAGAAAGATTGTGCTGTTTGAACATTAAAACAAAAATCATAAAAATTGACCTTAATCGCGCAAATATCAACTCAATGTAATCAAGAAAGCTCTTACAAAGGTCCCTGACCAACAGCAAAACACAACATGTAGAACGAGACATGACGCCTGTCAACAATATTACAATTTTTTCAGACAGATAGTGCTGTTTAACTGCCAGGTACTCATTTAGACCTGAGTACAGGGAGAGAATGTGAGTAAAGAGCCCTTTTCTCCAGGACTCAACTATGCGCAAGGCGAGGTCTCGAACTCAGACCTTCCGATCCGAAAATGATTGTCATACACTAGACCCCATAGCCCCACATTTATTACAAACAGTCCACAGTTTACTTCATGGTCAGCGTACGTCACTTGCTGGCATCACTGAGCCAAATAATTGAAATATACAATATATCTCACTAATCTAGAGGGATATGCCACTTATGTTCAAGTCATAAAATAACATGAATTAAGTTATGCTCTGTAAATTTGTCAGATTAATTGTGTATACTAAGGTAAGCCAAAAGAATTTTGAGAAAGAGACCAATATTCATTTTCTTTAACAATTCAGGTTTTTACCTATTAACCAATTGGGCAATGTGTAAATATGGAAAACAATTGAGTTCTGAGTGAGATTGTAAATAGTGCCTGTTTATAAGTATTTGAGTCAACTGTGTTTCATTAAACCCTAAAACATACTTTTTTTTTTTAATCACCAATTTTTTTAGCCATGGGGGAAAAATACACAAACCACCAACAAAAATGAAGCCAGTTGTGTCACATCTACTTAATATATTTTGTTTTTAAAAGAGTAAAAGTGGGAGGTAAAAAGAAAAAAAAAAAAAAGGGGGGTGGGGGGGGGGTGAAACAAATGTAATGTGGGGTTACACGAAGAAATTCATAAAAGTTTGTTACCAATAGTAAGTAGGAGATGTAGTTAGAGAAGATAGAAGTATATAGTATAGGAGTAGTATAGTTAGTATAGTAGTAGTAGAGTAAGTAGTATAGTAGTAGTATAGTAGTATATAGAAGTAGTAGTAGTATAATAGTAGTCGAAGTAATGTGGTCGGAGGATAAGGGGATGGGAGTGGCATCCACCAGTGCCTAGGAAAAATGCTGTTAGGCATACCTTATCGTATAATTTTATAATAGCATGAACATTGCTATCATGCATCAACCATGACTTTTGTTTAGCAATCAGCTAGCACAGTACTAATGTAAGTAACGTGTGGTAGCTTGCCACCATCTCAATACACAACACACACTGAGCACACTTGTTATGGTTGTTCTTTCTTTTTTTTTTTAAATCAACAATAAGAGAAAATTGAGAAAATGTCTATGTTATGATCAATAGGGTTTATAACATACTCCATTTAAAAAGGATAAATGGTAAAAGAATCCTGTAACTAAATAAGTTGTAAGATACAGTAATAAGTCGTAAAATGGAATCTTATAAGCTAAAAACACAATAGCTATAATATTTTTATTGCTTTCCAGTTTTAATTGGGGAAAGTATTTGCTGGAGAAGGTAACAAATATGATATTTCGGCTTGTAAAGTTTGGTCAAATACAACTAATGCCCAACCCACTGCACATATTAGCAAGAGTCTGATAACCGAATACAATTATGGCATATTTAACATTGTTTAATGGACATATTTTGCAACGGTTTATCCAGACCTGCAAAATAAGTACATTTGGCCCTACGTATATCACACTATTTTTCTGAGTAAATGTCCTAAAACAAATAAGCATTGCTGGTGGATAAAATAGTTTATTTTCTATGTCACATAATGCATACCAATCTGTGAAAGTTTGCTGCAAATCATTTGGGATGAAAAAAAAATGGGCCTGTTATTTCTTCATTTCTCCTATCAATTAATTAACACTCTTGTTTTTTATATGTATGGGCAATCAAACAAATTTGTTCAATTTTCATTCATTTGACACTCGACAGACTTAAACATAATATATTTGAATACTTCATGGATGTTAAAACAGTTTTTTTTAAACTAAAAATAGTATTTTATCATCAGATCAATGATATACTTTTGTTTTTTCACATCTATAGAAAAACTGATAGTTCCTTTCTGGCAACCAGATTACAAGTAACAGTGAAGGAAACTGGCTTTACTGCCTGGTTGGGACTCTTGAGAACAAACCAATTCCTATTGGTAGAATATTACAGTCATTATGGCATGATTTTAAATCAACCCCTTCCATCAATCCCTTTCAAACAATTAGTGGATTTGATTTTAGTTACAAAGTCTATAAACAACTTGAACGTGACCACATTTATTGGAACTCATTGAGGATTCTTGCAGCCCCACCTTTTTTTCAAATACTACAATGTTTCTGTGACAACCTTAATCAGATTTACTGAACACCATTATAATTTTAATGTAGAAACAAAATCAAATTAATTGGCTCTAAGTCTATTCACCTACTCAATAATTTATGAAATTAAAAATAAACCAATAAAGGAAGATTTAATGGTTGCAATGAACTGATAACCAAAGATGGAGGAAGTGTAATAATGAAACCACATATGTTTTCCATACTGGTGCCATCCAGTATGCACTGTACTGTCAAAAAACTGAACGCTGATCCAGTGGGTGGCAGTCTGGCAGCATTTGAAATGCAAGCTTTTGAAACTGAAGTTTCAATATGCAAAATGACGATCATTTTTGCAGTTAGGTCTTTAAAAAATACCAACCGTAGCGATCGTCTCATTTTATTTTTGACACCTGAACAATCTCCTAAGACGATATTCATAAGCTTATTAACAATTATCTAAGATTATCTCTATCATACAAAAATAATCTTCTTTATCAAAACATGTGATTTAGAACTGTAAGAGAAAAGTTTGATTTATGAACAGGATTCTAAGAAAACAGATTTTATATGTGAAAAGATTTTAAAATTGAGAATGAGTGGAGTGGGAAGAGGGTGAAGGAATGGATAAGGAATCTTCAATACAGATCTACAAATAAAAAGATCCCACTTGCTTAGAAACAGTAATGAGGGCTGAGCCTTTAGTATAAAGGTCCCCCATCCCGTCCAAAATGATCCTTGACTGTCACGAATTCTAGATATCAACTGTCTTCCAGTCACATATAACGGTGACGCTATGACGTATTCATGATGACCTGATCCTAAAAGAGGCAACAACATCTACATATCAATGCATTTTTCTATCCAAATTCAATAAACAGACAATATTAGCCGCTGCAAAACAAAACCTTTTTATTAAAAATTGATAGAATATTGACTAAACAAAACATAATTGACTTAAAAGTTAACTGTTAACAGTGCCAATTCTATTCAACCTGCCCCTTCTGAGACCTTTTGCCTCCCAAGTCCCACTTTTCACACCATACAAAAATTGACCTTGATAAAACGCAATATCCACTAAACAAGCTCAAAGCGTTACCGCAAACACAGCTTCTAGAAAGAGAAATGTTGATTGTAAAGTGCAAATGCCAATTATAAATGTCTGAATAAAGACAACTTGTTATCAGTCCAAGATCTAAATTTTTGCTTGAATATAAGATTGATGAGGGGGTCCCGGACACAGCTCAGTTGATAGAGCACTCGCTCACAAGCAAAGGGACTGAGATCATTCCCGAGTGCACTCGAGAATTTTTTTCTGATCCCCCTTTCTAAACCCAGCATTGAATGGTACTGGGTCTGTTAGATCTGGTGGAAAGAACTTTGCAAATAGACTATGTCTTATCCAAAGGTAGCAAGGCATGCTATTTATCTGTTTCCACTAAAGCAACCGGGATGAACTCCAGCCTCCATAGGCCTACTGTAATAGTGAGAGTGTGAATAAGGAGCCTTTTCCAGTGTCTCAATCTTGCACCACTCACAGCAGGAACTTGAACAAGACCTACAGGTTAGAAGGCAGAGTGTCATAACCCAAAGACCTAAAGCCACATACAACAACAACCAACCATCACACTGACAACATACTAATCTTTACCAAGTCAGTAGACATAAGACGAAGGCTGAGATATGATCCCCTTAAGTGTTCATTTCATCGTGTTGTGTTGATAAAGGGAAACCCGAAATGTCCACTAATCTATATCGTTATTAAATTGAAGCTTCCAGTCAAATTCCTATTGTTATTTAATGAAACAAATACAGATCATTGTCAATCGGGATACAGTAAATTTAATACAAAATATCCATTCAATCAATAACGTATGAATGACATAATATATCTATTATATCAAGAGAAGGAGGCTGAGTATATTTAGAGGTGTGACAAATATTTTTTATGAGTTAAGTCTTGATTACCGCTTTCGTGTTCCAAACACCAAGGTCTTCTTTGTCCGTGATATTTATTACTCTTTATAGATGTTGTTGTGTTAATGTTAATATTGTTATTATAAGAGAGTCCCTTCGCTTTATTATTGGCTTATTTGTAACTCCCAATGCTAAACGTCGTGCCAAGGGAATTTGAATGCATATTTGCAGTTATTTATTTTCTAGGAAAAGCTCCCACCTATCCCTTGCTGCCAACAGAACGCAGAGCTGCCGACCTCTGCCTGCGTAACACCTCCCAAGAAAAAATACAAGAGTCAGTTTTGATCCCCCATACTGGACTGGCTTGACATACAGGTTATACTCTGAAAATGAGGCTAAATAGTTAATTTTTTCTAAAAGATAATATTAAAAAACGAAGCAAAAAACAAGAACAGTTTTATTAAATAACAATGAAAATGAATAAAAGGATTTGAGCACAGGCGAAAAACATGAGTTTGATGAGTTGACAAGAAATGATAAGTATTCTTAAAAAATAAGAGAGTAAATGGAGATAGTTAAAAAACAGGCGACCACATATAAATCTCAAACAATTTGTGCCTTTTATGAAAAATAAAATCTTAAACAACGACAGTTTCAAGGTACCCCTCCAAGACGAATACATCAAACAATAAAAAATACACCAATAGTAAAACAGATTGTTTACCAACCAAAGAAATAAATCACCCTCAAAAATTTATTTTTTTTTAAAAGCATTTGAGTACTTGACTTCATTTAGCAATATATCCAAGCTTGGCCAAGGAACCTAAAATTATTTCAATCCAGATTGGTACAGAAAAAGCTACATGGAGGAGGTAACAAAAAATACAGGTGGACAGAGGTGCGTGGAAAGGGTTAATGTCACCAATAAAGTCAAACTAATGTTTAAATCCACCCTCTAACTTTTAACTTACGTCTTTTTCCCCCTTAAACCCATGGGTATCTTCTGCAACCTCTCCCACTTTTGGTCCAGGCAGAAGTCCCCAGCAACTCTTCAATACTTCTCCATCCAGGGCCGTGCAAGGTTTTGGGCAGCCGCACACTGAGAGGCATAACCACGTACACATAGGCAATGTCCATTTGGCATCTAGTTATGGGTAATGTGAGGGGAGGCTAAAAGAATAAAAGCCCAATTATAATTATATTTTTGTCATTCAGTAATCCACATTAATTTTTTTCACGTCTCATACAAATTGCAAAATGATTTGGACAGATAATTTAAATCAATACCAACCCACCCACCTTCATATGGAAGTGAATTCCAATATCAAATGACTTGTCTTTCTTTTTAAAATAATCGTTTAAACACTATCTCTTTCCACAGCCAAAAATGATTGATGAAATAACTTAATATACCAGTGGAGAACATGCAATATTTTGAACAGGCACACTCATTCTAAATTAATTATCATACTACTGTAAAAAAGAAATCAACATATCCAGAGACTAATCTTTTGAGCCATCAACGATCCAAAGGTACTTATAAAGTCGTAGATGACACAAATGAATCTGGCACTCGGTCCCCAGCTAGTGATTCCCCAAGTCAAATGACTGATCATAATGCCCAAGGCAAATCTAGGCGAACCGTTTTCTTCTACGTTCTCCTTCATGGCGAGAAGGATGCAGACACACTGTTTACAATCTCTCATGTGAGAGCATACGACATACCTTTTACTAAATTTACAAAGACTGAGCAGATGTTATAAAAAAATAGTTGTTGGAATTAAGGGTAATTCTATCGCCCGTTGATTATTTTGCATAGAAAAAGGTGATAATAAATTTCCTTAATTCAACAACGGTTTATGCAAGTACTCATCAATCAATCTGTAAAAAAACCTTTTATAATTCTTAGACTTTCCACTTATTGTGCTCATTGACAAACATTTATCATGCTTTTACTCAAAAAAGAAACCTATTTATCTTTTTAACTACTAGATTTATTTCCCTGGAATTGACAAAATAGACTTCAAGTAAAAACACTTTTTAGTTGTAAGCTCACTGAAAATCAATTAAAAGCTCACCTGCTCCCTTCACCCTCTACAATCATCTAACCGATTACGAATTATGGAATATGTCTATGCCCCGCAATATCTCCAAGAAACCCTGCTTTCTCCAATTTTGTCAGAGTTAACCAAGTGTTCAAAAACCATAAGGTCGTTGTGAACCAGAGAATATAGGGAAAAAGACACACATGAATGACATGATATGAAAGAAAGGCGAATAATCAATAAAAAGTATACACTGTTGTAAGGGAAATATCATAATCAAAACCAATGAATTACAAATATTGAAAAGAAGAAAACATTTGGACTATCATCATACATAATCAAGGAATTTATAAACCAAATACGAAATCTTAAAAGGCAAAGGGAACTATTTTAGTCAAACTAAAAATATCAACTGCACGAGTGATAAAATATAGTAAACCAATGCTTTAATAACACAACGACAGGTTCCCTGTATAATCCTCGCTTGTAAGTGCTCCAAAAAGCCTTTGTCTCATTCCATCATTACACAAAGATTGAAGGCCGATCAAACCAGCACTTTGGTCAGAGGCATCCGTTTTGGCAATGCAGGTTTCAATATAATGTTATAATTTGTTCTGTGACAATTCCATGGGTAAAATTCTGAAATGACCGTATATTTGAGTCTTTAAATACCAATTCTAATTGCTTTTCTATCTCTTCTTAAACAACTTTCTTTAAAATTAAAAAAAAAATTATTCCTTAATATTCGAAGCGTTAGAAATATGAGTATCAGCAATAAAAATTATGTTTTCAAGAATGAAGATCAAAACCATACCCTTCTGCTCTACAATTTTCCATTTGTTATTCTAAAAAAGATCGATGACAGTCTCATAAATACCACACTTAAACACTAGAGATACTTTATGATCATAGAGGAGTGAACTCTTCCACAAGACATAACTAACTGCGTGTCAATACATTGTACTTAAAATCTAACACCACTGACTGATAATGCGACTAACCTTGGCTGGCATCGAGAGAATCAAAAATCATCAGAATCCTGTGACTTCTTTCACTAACTCAGCAAATGGATGTATTCAGTTTTAAAGAAAAAGAAAAAAAAAAGAGAGAGAGAGAGAGAAGAGAAAAGAGAGAGAGAGAGAGGGGGGGGAGAGAGAGAGAGGGAGAGGGGGAGAGAGAGAGAGAGAGAGAAAGAGAGAGAGAGAGGAGGAGAGAGAGAGAGAAGGAGAGAGGGGAGAGAGAGAGAGAGAGAGAGAGAGACAGAGCGAGAGAGATAGTAGAGAGAGAGAGAGAGAGAGAGAAGAGAGAAGAAGAGAACAAATGATACATATTTTTTTGAAAAAGGAGATATAAAAACGAACATGGACAAATTTATCAAATTTCAAAGAAATAAAATGAAAAAGGCAAATGCAAGTCCATCACTGCAAATTGAGCAACAAATCATTGTACAATACAAATCCAATCACGACAGACACCCCCCCTCCCCCATTTGTAATGATTTCATGAGCACGTGTCTTTGATATCCCTACTATTGAGGTTGTAGACAAATCAATCCCTATCGTTTCCCATACAGTTTGATGAGAAAACACTGTTCTTTATGTTTTAGTGAAAATAAGCTTCTAAAAGCTGTTGACTGTCAAATAAAAGTAATGAACCAAATTGAATAAAACAGCTTCCAAAAAGAACTAAATACCAAACACAGAGCATTTCGGCTCAATAGCCTTCTTCATCAATAACCTTGGGGATATTTTTGATTGTCCGAATGATCCTTTTTCTAGTACGGGTCCTGACGAGCTAAACATATGCTTCTGCCTTTTTAGGGTTTGTTATATATTTTTCATGACAAGGTGGGAGGTATCATTTTACAATTTAGTGTTTTCAACTTAAAATAAAACACACAAAATTGGATAGTATGTTAAAATTACATTTTTTCGAACACACTATTCACATGATTGATGAATATTAAAACCAAGGTTACACATTCATTATTAATCAATATTAAACACCCATTCTCAGCTCTCAAATCAATATTCTAAAAATAACACTTTTTATTAATAAAAAAATAAAAACATAAAAATGTAAGTTAGTTGTAGAGAACCAACAATACAAATGACAAAGACTCCCAAATGAAACAAAGAAGATTGTCGGTCCAACTCACGTATCCTAGGGATGGAGCTCTGACTGCTTGAAGGTGAGGAAGTTGGACACACAAACTGTTTTCCATTTTCTCCAAATTGTCTTTGTCAGCATGACGCTCCTGTGGTGATAAACAAAAGTAAGATTGCTTCCAAATCTGGAGTATACAAATATAAAACTCTGCAAGGCAAAACAAAAACATATCCCATGATCTGAAAATATAGTGCTATAGCTATGACTAAAATCTTGAATATTCTATGGGAAAATACTCAATTTCTATGTATTACTAAATGTTTCCAGTCTTTAGAAAAGAGTTAGTTATATATTGAAATACAAATCAATGAACAAAGAGTCCTTTATAAACCATCTCATAATTGTAAAAATTGCCTTTTTATTGGGAATCAATTTGACTAGCCCTAGGAAATTAAAACAAAATGTCCTAAAGAAAACTTAAATCCAGATGACCCTGTTTCAGAGAAAAGCTTAAACGATTGATCATCTCTCCCCCTGAAAAAGACAAAAACAAGTTTTTGTAAATGACCCCAGATCAACAAAAATAAAAAAATACATAAATGAATAAATAAATAAATAAATAAATTAAATAAATTTAAAAATAAATAAATAATAGACATTTTTGCTTACCGAATCCAATCAAAATATGTTACAGCCCTATCAATAAAATAATTTTATAAACTCAGATTGCAATTCTAAAACCAATTTTGTATACATTAGTTTAAGAGTGCCTCTTTGTCACAAATGCAAGAAAAGAGATGATTGTTTAAAAATAGATTGCACTTACAACAAATTCAGCATTGATGTTTTTGCTATCGACTGACAAAAGCTCCTACCGCTATTGAAGTTCTTATCTCTCAACTCTGCGAAAATGCTCGTCAGATGAATTCAAAATTAACTTTTTAGGTTCGGCAGAAAGTACGTTTTGGTTATTCTTTTTTTCCACATTCAGACCATAAAACTTTTCAGGAGGTAATTCTTCAAACATTAGCTGAAAATGAAAAATGAAAAAAATATTGTGCCTAAACAATACCAATCCTTGATTTTTATAATATCAAAAATAAAAAAGGTTTGATGTCCACTTTCAAAAAAAAAAAAAAAGAAAAAAAAGATGTGAGCTATACATAAAACAGGCACACAGCAACTAAATTAAGTTGTTGTCTCTTAGAGGAATGTAATCTACCCAGCAATAGAAAATGCAATTCAGTTTATCGGCGAGGTGAAAAGACAAAACTACACAAAATCATCTTCGCCATACATCCCAACTGTTGATAACAGACCTGCCAACCTGTACGATTTCGGAGTAAATTTAGTACGATTTTTGGACCGCAAAACGCGGATACGATTCCAAAGTAGTTAGTACGATTTTTTTAAACGCATATGTGTGTGGGTACAGTGTTTGCTTTTATATAAATTTTTGTATAGTGTGCACTTTTTTTCCAGCATGTGCGGACAATTACACTTTTTTGCTAAAAATACACTTTTTAGGGTCATAGCAATACACTTTTCATCCTGGGACAGGGGGGGTTGGCAAGTCTTTATCCAAACAGTTGGGATGTGGCGAAGATGCTATTGGTAGTTTTTAGTCTTTTCACCTGCCGTAACTGAATTGCATTTTCTATCTGGGTAATTCCCATTCCCAAGAGACAACGTTAAATTTAGTTGCTGTGTGCCTGTTTATGTAAAGCTCACATCTTTTTTTCTTTTTTTTTTTTGAAAGTGACATCAAATACCTTTTTTATATAGAATATTAAAAAATCAAGATGGTATTATTATGCACATATTTTTATTACATTTTTCAATTTTCAGCTAATGTAAAATTTACCTCCTGAAAAGTTACGTCAGAAGAGGAAAAAAAGATAAACAAAAACCGAACTTTCATACCGAACCTAAAAAGTTAATTTTGAATTCTTCTGACGAGCTTTTCGCAGATTGAGAGATCAGAACGTCATTGCGTAGGAGCTATTTGTCCAGCGAAAAGCAAAAACCATCACTGCTGAACTTTGATGTAAGTGCAATCTATTTTTAACAACTCTCCTTTTCTTGCCCTTGTACAAAGAAGGTCACTCTTAACTAATGTAAGACAAAATGGTTAGAAAGCCAACAGTTTAAAAAATCGTTATTGACATGGCTGTAACAATCATTTGATTGTTTCAGGTAACAAAATCTATTATATCTTTATTTTTATATTTATATATTTATGTACTTATTCATTCTTATTTTATTATTTTATTTATGGGTTGTCTCTGGTCATTTACAAAACTTTTTTGTCTTTTTTCAGGGGGGAGAGATACTCAATCGTTTAAGCTTTTCGCTTGAACCCAGGTCATCCTGGATTAAGAATTTCTTTTGGACATTTTGTTTAATTTCCTAGGGCAAGTCCAATGATTCCCAATAAGGCAATTTTTACAATATGAGATGGTTTATAAAGACAATTTGTTCAATGATTTGTTTCAATATATAACTAACGCTTTCTAAGACGAAACATTTTAGTAATACATAGAAAATGAGAAATTTTCCCCATGAATTATTCAAGATTTATCAAGTCCTAGAGCACCTATATTATATCAGTATATGGATATTGTTTTTGTTGATGCCTTGTCAGAGTTTTATATTATGTACACCAGATGTAAGCATTTACTTTTGTCTTACACCAACAGGAGCGTAATGCTGCAAAGACAGTGGGCGAAAAGAAAAGTTTGTGTCCCAAACATCCTCACCTTCAAGCAGTCATAGCCTCCTAGAATACGTGAGTGGACCCGACCCTTCTTCTTGTTTTCATTTGGGAGTCTTTGGTCTATTGTATTTTGTTCTCACACTAACTTACATATTTATTTTTTTTATTTTTTTATTAAAAAAAAGTGATATATTTAGATATTGATTGAAGCTGAGAAGGGTTTTAAATAATTGATTAATAATGAATGTGTAATTGTTTTAATTATTCACAATCAGATGAATAGTGTGTAAGAAAAAAGTATTCATTAACAATCTATCCAATGTGTCTAAGTTTTATTTTAAGTTGAAAAACTAAATTTGTAAAATGATACCTCCCCCTAGTCCTGAAAAAAACAACCCAAAAAGGCAGAAGCATACTATTCAGCTCGTCAGGACCCGTACAAGAAAAGGATACATGGACATCAAAAAAAACCCAAGGGTATCTGCATGAAGAGGCTTTGAGCCAGAAATGCTCTGTGTTTGGTATTTAGTTCTTTTTGGAGCTTGTTTTATTCAATTCATGTTCATTACTTTTAATTGACAGTCCACAGACATTCTAGTAAGCTTATTATCACTTAAACATATAAGAACAGTGTTTTCTCCTCCAACAGTATGGGAACAATAGGGCATTGGATAGTCACAACCTCAATAGTAGTATCAAAGGACACGTCTGCTCATGAACATTCATTTAACAAATGGATTGTCTCGAGTGATTGTAAATTTGGTATTGTACAATGTCTTTGTGCTCAATTAAGCAGTGATGACTTGCATTGCTTTTCATTTTATTATTTGAAATTGATAAATCGTCATGTTGTTTTTAAATCTCCTTTTTCAAAAAATAGGTACTCACTTTGTTTCTCTCTCTCTCTCTCTCCTCTCACAATCACTCTCTCTCTCTCTCTCTCTCTCTCTCTGTCTCTCTCTCTCTCTCTCTCCTCTCCCCTCATCTCCTTCCCTTCGCTCTCTCCCTCTCTCCTCACTCTCTTTCTCTCTCTCCTCATCCTCTCCCCCTCTCCCTCTCTCTCTCTCCCCCCCCTCTCTCTCTCTCTCTTTCTCTCTCTCTCTCTCTCTCTTTTTTTTTTCTCTTTTCTCTTTAAACAGATACATCCATTGCAGAGTTAGTGAAAGAAGTCACAGATTCTGATGATTTTTTAGATTCTCTTCGATGCCAAGCAAGGTAGTCGCATATCAGTCAGTGGTGTTTAGATTATAAAGTACAATGTATGACACGCAGTTAGTTATGTCTTGTGAAGATGTTCACCTCCTCTAATGATCATAAAGTAAAACCTATGTGTTTAAGTGTGGAATATATGAGACCTTGTCTCGATCTTTTAGGAATAACAAAAGAAAATTGTTAGGAGCAAAAGGGTATAGTTTTTATCTAACATCTTGAAAACAAATTTTTAATTGCTGATATCCATATTTCTGACTAACGCTTGAATATTAAGACTAATTTTTTTTTTAATTTTAAAGAAAGTTGTATAAGAAGAGATGAAAATCCAATTAGAATTGGTATTTTAAAGAATCAAATATACGTTCATTCAGAATTTACCCTGAATTGAAACAGACAAATATAACCCTTATATTGAACCTGCCTTGCCAAAACGGAGCCTCTACCAAAGTGCTGGCGTTTTGAATCTGCCTTCATCTTTGGGTGTAATGATGACTGAGACAAAAGGTTGGATCAATACCAAGCTAGAGATTATACAGGTAACCTGTCCCGTTTCGTATTATGCCATTGGTATCACTATATTTTATCACTCTTGCAGTTGATATTTTAGTTAGACTAAAATAGTTTCATTGGCCGTATTAAAGATTTTTCGTAGCTTTGAGTTTATAAATCCTATGATTATGTATGATCTAGCCCCAAATGATTCTTCTTTCAAATTTGAATCAAGTTTGATTATGATTTTCCCTTACAACATTGTAACATTTTTTATTATACGCCTTCTCTTTCATATCATGTCATTCATGTGTGTCCTTTTCCCTCTATTCTCTTGTTCACAACAGACTTATGTTTTTTGTGAACACTTGGTAAACCGCTGTCAAACTTGGAGAAAGCTGGGGTTTTCTGAGAATTGCCGGGCATAAGCAAGATTCCATAATTCGTAAATCATTAGACTGAATGAAGAAGATGTGAATGACAGGTGAGGCATTATTGATTCAGTGAGCTAACAACCTAAAAAGTGTTTTTTCTTACTGAAGTCAATTTTTGTCAATCCAGGAAATAAATCAATATTTAAAGATTAATATAGGTTTGAGGTAAAAACGCATGATAACGTTTTGTCAAGATCACAATAAGTGGAAAGTACTAAGAATTATAAAAGCGTTTTTTAACAGATTGATAGAATGAGTAACATGCAACCGTTGTTGAATTAAGGATAATTATATCAACTTTTTCTATTCAAAGAATCCACGGCCGATAGAATACCCTTAATTTCAACAACTATTATTTATAACATCTTGCTCATCTTTTAAATTTATAAAAGGTACTGTCTGTATGCTCTCACATGAGAGAATGTAAACGTGTGTCGGGCGGGGGGGAGGGCTGCGGGGTAGGTATGGGCGGAGGGGGGTTGGGGGGGGGGGGGGGTGGGGGGGGGGTGGGGGGGGGTGGGGCGCCCGAATGTATGAGGAGGGGGCGGGGGGGCTGGGGGGGGGGGGGAGGGGAGGTGAGGGGGGTAGGGGAGGGGGCGGGGTGTGGTGGGGTGGGGGGGGGCCTAGAGGGGGGGGTTAGCCGTTGGGTGGGGATTGGGGGAGGAGGGGGGGGAGTGATAGGCGCGGTCGGATATTGACTTTGGGGAAGATAGTGAGGAAAATTGGAAAGTTTAATTTGTGTAATTATTAAAGTCTTTTACAGTTATTGGGATCCGTTGAGGATCAATTGATGGTATATGTATTGGTTGATTGTATTTTTATTATGTAGGTGGTGATTGTATTGTTGGATGAATGGGCAAATGATTGGAAGGTTCAGACTCGGTAGATGAAGTTTATTTTGCAAAAAATCTTTGAGGATGTGGAAAAGATAGTGGTTTAAACGAGTATTTTTACAAAGAAAGACAGGAATTGGTTAGCGGAAAGCAATTCACAATATAAGGTGTTAGGTTGGTATTTGATAGAAAATTATCTGTCAAATTCATTTCACTTGTATGAGACGTAAAAATAATTGTGGATTCTGAATGACAAAAATATAATATAATTGGGTGCATTTTATCTTTCTGCTCCCCTCACAATTACACAAAACAGATGCCAAATGACATTGCCATAATGTGTACAGTGGTTATGCCCCTCTCAGTGTGCGGCTGGCCCAATACTTTGCACGGCCTGGATGGAGAAGTATTGAAGATTGCTGGGACTTCTGCCGGACCAAAAGTTGGACGAGTGCACGCAGATACCCATGGGTTTTAACGGAAAAAACGTAAGGTTAAGAGTGTCGGATAAACATTAGTTTTTGACTTAATGGTGACCATTAACTCACCTTTCCATCACTCTGTCCTCCTGTACTTTTTTGTCACCTTCCATGTAGCTTTTTCAGTCCCAATTCCTGGATTAAATAATTTTAGTCCTAGCCAAGCTTGGATCTATTGCCAAAAATGAAAGATCAAGTACTCAAATGCTTTAAAAAAAATAAATTTTTTGATGTGCTTTATTATCTTTGTTGTAACAATCTGATTTACATTATTGGTGGTTATTTATTGTTTGAATGTATTCGTCTTGAGGGTAACCTGAAACTGTCGTTGTTTATGATTTTAGTTCTCAAAAAAGGCACACTAGGTTTTTGAGATTATCTATGTGTTCTCCTTTTAAACTATCCCCATTTCTTTTATTTTTTAAGAATACTTCTCTCATGTCAACTCATCAACCTCATTTTTCGCCTGTGCTCAAACCTTTTATTCATTTTCAAATTTATTTAATGAAACTTTTCTTGTTTTATCTTCATTTTTAATATTATCTATTAATAAAAAATTTAAATTAATCCTCATTCTTCAGTAACTCTGTAACGTCTGCCAGTCCAATGGGGGAACAAAAACTGACATCATGGTATTTTTCTTGGTAGTTGTTACGCAGGAAGAGGTGGCAGCTCTGCGTTCTTAGGGCAGCAAGATGAAGGTGGAGCTTTTACTAGAAAATAAATACATGCCAAATATGCCTTCAAATTCCCTCTTAGCACTACGATAGCATTGTGGAGTTAACAAATAAGCCCAATAAAAAGCTGAAAAAGGACCTCTAATAATAACAATAATAACATTAACAACAACAACAACAATAAAGAGAATAAATATCCCCCCACGGACATAAGAAACCTTGGTGTATTACCTAAAGCTAACAAGAGCTAAACACATAAAAATATTTGTCACACCTCCTAAATATACACACCTCCTTCTCTCTGATATAATATAATTATAAGTCATTCATACGTCTTGATTGAATGGATATTTGGTAATAAAATTTTACTTATCCCGAATGAACAATGAACCTGTAGTTGTTTCATAAATAACAAGAGGAATTTGAATGGAAGCGTCAAATTACTAAACGAATATAGATATAGTGAGACATTTTCGGGTTCCCTTTATCACACAACACGATGATGAAACACTTAAGGTGTTATATCATCAGCCCTTCTTTCTATTCTAACTGACTTGGAAAGATAGTATGTTGTCAGTGATGATGGTTGGTTGTTGCGTTGTATGTGGCTTTTTTTTGGTCTTTTTGGTATGACACCCAGCCCTCTACCAGTAGGTCCTGTTTCAAGACCTGCTGTGAGTGGTGCAAGATTGAGCCCGGGAAAAAGGCTCCTATTCCACACTCCCACTAATTCAGTCGGCCTATGGACTGGAGTTCTCCCCGGTTTTACTTTAGTGGAAACCGATCATAGCAATTGCCTTGCTACCCGCTTGATAAGACACTAGTCTATAGCAAAGTACTTCCACCAGATCAAACAGACCCCGCTACCCATTACAATGCTGGTAGAAAGGGGATCAGAAAAATATTTCGATTGCACTCGGGATTGATCTCAGTCCCTTTGCTTGGAAGCGAGTGCTCTATCAACTGAGCCTGTCGGGACCCCTCACTCCCTCCCTATAATCCAAAGCAAAAATTAGAATCTTGATCATGATAACAAAAGTTGTATTATAGAAATTATAATTGCATTGCACTTTCCAATCAACATTCTCTTTCAAAGAAGCCTGTGTTGCTGTAAAACGCTTGAGCATGTTTAGTGGATAATAGCGTTTTTATCAAGGAGGCAATTTTGTATGGTTGAAAAGTGGGATTGGGACAAAGTCACAGAAGGGCAGAGTTTGAATAACGATATTGGCCACTGTTAACAGTATTAACCACTTTTAAGAGTCAAATATGTTTTGTTTAGTCAATAATTCTAACACTATTTTATAAATGGTTTGTTGTTGACAGCGCTAATATATCGTTATTGAATTTGTAGAAAAAAGCATTAATATGTAAAGTCTTGTGCCTCATTTTATGAATCAGGTCATCATGAATACGACCATAGCGTCAACCCGTATAGTGACTGGAGACAGTTTGATATCAGAATTGTGGACAGACATGGATCCTTAATGGACGGGATGGGGGACCATATATACAAAGTCTCAGCCCTTCATTCCTGTTTCAAGAAGTGGATCTTTTTATTTGTAGATCAGTATTGAGATTCCTTATCATTCCTTCACCCCTCTCCCACTCCACCTCCATTCTCCAATTTAAATCCTTTCACATAAAATCTGTTTCTAGAATCCTTTTCATATATCAAACTTTTTCTCCTTACAGTTCTAATCAACATGTTTTTGTCATAAAGACGAATTATATTTTGTAATAGAGAATAATCTTAGATAATAGGTTAATAATCTTATGAATACGCTTAGGTGATTGTATCAGTGGTCAAAATTAAAATGAGACATACGCTCGGTGGTATTTCTTTATAGACCTAAGCTTCAAAAATGTCATTTTGCTAAAATCCAGTTCCAGACGCTTGCATGTTGTCTCTCAAGATGCTGTGCAGACTGCCACACAGGATCACGTCATTTTTTTTGGCACAGCACAGTGCCTACTGATGGCACCAGTATGGAAAACATGAGGTTTAATGATACACTTCCTACCATCTTTGGGTCACATTCAATTGCCAACACATTAATCTTCCTTTAAAGGTTTTATTTTAAATTCATAAATTAATGATAGGTGTAGACAATAGAGCCATTTAATTTGATTTGTTTCTACATTAAAATTATAATGTGTTCAGTAAATATGATAAGGTTGTCACAGAAACAGTGAGTATAGAAAAAAAGGTGGGGACTGCAAAATCCTCAATGTTATTCCAATAAATGCTGTCACAGTCAAGTGATTATAGACTTTGTAACTAAAATCAAATCCACTAATTGTTTGAAGGGAATGATGGAAAGGGTAGATTTAAATCATGCCATACTGACTGTAATATTCCATACCATAGAACTGTTTTGGTTCTCAAAGTCCCAACCGTCAGTAAAGCCCAGATTCCTGCACTGTACTTGTACATCTGTTGCCATAAGGAACAATCAGTTTTTTCTATAGATGTAAAAACAAAATATACATTGATCCTGATGATAAAATACTATTTTAGTTACTAAAAAAAAAATGTTTAAACATCACATGAAGTATTCAAAATCATAATTATGTTAAGTCTTCGAGTTCAACAGTGAATGAAAATTGAACAAAATTTTTTGATGCCCATACATATAAAAACGAGAGTGTAAAATAATGATAGAAAATGAATACAGAGGCCCATTTTTTTTTTCATCCCAATGATTTAGCTGCAATAACTTGCACAGATTTCGTATGCATTATGTGACATAGAAAATACAATATTTTTTCACAGCAATGCTTTCTTTGTTTAGACAATTACTCAAAAATAGTGTGCATATACGTAGGGCACATGTACATTATTGCAGGTCTGATTAAACCTTTGGCAAAATATTCCTCCATTACAACAATGTTAAAAATATGCATAATTTGTTATTCGTTTTATCAAGACCTGCAAATAGAGCACTAGGTTGGGCACATTAGTGTAAACTGACACAACTTCACAAGACGAAATATCATATTTGTTCCCTTCTCCCAGCAAATACCTTCCCCACATTAAACTGGCAAGCCAAAATTAAATCTTAAGCTATTGTGTTTTTAGCATATACATCCCTTTTAACCGACATATATACTGGTCATCTTAACCACATATTTAGTTACAGGATCATTTACCATTTATACTTTTAACACTGGAGTACTGTATAAACCCTATGATCAAAAAACACAGACATTTTCTCAATTTTTCTCATTATTGTTAGTATTTAAAAAAAAAAAGAAAAGAACAACCATAACAAGTGTGATCAGTGTGTGTGTGATAAAGAGATGGTGGCAAGCAACACACGTTAATCATAATAGTACTGTGTAGCTTGATTGCCTAACAAAAGTCAATGGTTGAAAGCTTAAAGCAAATTTTTCATGCTATTATAAAAATATACGATAAGGTATGCCTAACAGCATTTTTCCAAGCGCACTGTGCGTGCACTCCCCCTCCCCCTTATCCTCCGACCACATTACTACTGACTACTCCTACTACTACTACTAGCTACTGACAACTACTGACTACTACTACTACTACTACTACGACTACTACTCCCTACTACTACTAATCTACTACATCTACTACCTACTACCTACTTCTACCTTCCTCCTACAACTTCACCTACACTATTTGTAACAAAACTTTATGAATTTCTTCTGATAACCACCACATTACATTGTTTCACTCAACAAACAAAAACCAAATCAAAAAAAAATAACCACCCCCCCCCCCCCCCCTTTTTTTTTTATCTTTACCTCCCACATTTAACTCTTTAAAAAAAATCAATAAAAGCTAGATTTGACACAACTGGCTACATATATTGTTGTTGTTTGTGTATATTTCATGGCTATAAAAAAATATTGGTGATTCAAAAAAAAAAAGTAAGATTTTAGGCGTTGTAATGAAACACAGTTGACTCCAAAAACTTATAAACAGGCACGTTATTACAAATCTCACTCCTAAAACACAATTATATTTCCATATTTACACATTGCCCCAAATTGGTTAAAGGAAAAAACCTGATGTTGAAGAACTGAATATTGGTCTCTTTCTCAAAATCTTTTGGCTTCCCTTATATACTCAATTATCTGCACAAAATAACCCAGAGAAAAAGCTTAATACAGTGTTAGTTTATGAATTCTAAACAATAGTGGCAATATCCCTCAGATTAGTGAGATATATGTATATTTAACAAATTCAATATGCTCCGTGAGCAGCAATTGACGTACGATGACCATGAAGTAAACTGATGGACATGTTCTGTATAAATGTGTGGCTATGTGTCTAAGTGGTATGACACTCATTTTCGATCGAAGGTCCTGAGTCGAGCCTCGCCTGCGCATAGTTGTGTCCTTGGAAATGCACTTTAACTCACATTCTCCACATGTACTCAGCGTGTAAAATGAGTACCTGGGCAGTTAACAGCACTCTCTGTTCCTGAAAAAATTGTAAGATTGTCTGACAGGCGTCATGTCTCGATCTACATGTTGTGTTGCTGTGTCAGAACCTTTTGTATAGTGCTTTGAGTACATTTAGTGGATATTGCGCGATCTAAAAGGTCAATTATAAATTATTGTTTTTAATGTTCAAACAGCACAATCTTTCTTAATTGTCCCTAATTTTTTTATCGCAATTGTCAGATACTACTACAATTAAAACTCTTTATAGTACTTGCGCAGGTTTGTTCATTTTTTTTCTTTCAACCCATTATTGATCCAACCTAATGCAGAGCGAGCAGGGCTTCCGTGAGCGAGAACCCAACGAGTACTGTATTTTTAACAAAGTTTTGAAATTTCATTCAAGGCTTTGACAAAAATCCCTTAGTCTTTTTTTTTTTATTAAATGTGCATCCATTCACTAACAATTAAGTAAATGTGGAAAACATAAATTCCATGTGTTAAGCCCATGTGAGGAAATTTGTATTTAGCTTATATGTCGAAAAATTGCAGAGACAACCACACATTTTAACCTGGCCTCTATATTTAAGTAATGACAGATAATTATTTTTTTTAATCTCTTTTAAGAAACGGAATGTCATCAAATATAGTGACAAAATAGACCTCTGTACTTTATGCCATGATATATCTATTTAACAATTCAATACAGCTCAGGGATGGTAATGATGTACTCTCATGAAGACCATGACGTTAACTGGGGAGTGGCGCGCGGGGGAGTGTGCTGTATAAAAATGCCTGAATATATTCAAAAATGTTGTAACATACAAAAATTGTTCCTGACCACAATTTAATTATCTATTCCTGTAGCCTATTTATTGTGATTTTGAAGAAATTTCCTCATTTTCGATTTTATAAGTCATTATCAATATTCACTTTCTGACAGGTGGTGTTACTAATTAAAATTTAAAATGTAAACACCAATACCATGGTAGGCGGAATCACTTGCTATTTCCCCTTTTAACCTCTATATCTGTTTTCCAAGTTCCCTTTCCCTCTTTGTCCTGGAATGAGATTGCTGTTTGTACTGCCCAGACCAAGCCTTGTTAAGAGGAAACAATCAAATGTAACATAATAACAATTTTGGTAGAAATTTTTCCCCATGTAAATCATCTCGCATTTAGTGATAAGTAATTTTTTTTTTTGTTTTTTAATATTTGTGTCTTTTGTAATCATTTGAGTGTATTCCTCCCAGTGGGAACTTGTGCTTGAGCTTGATCTGGATAAACTTGGAGTGACCTTAAACCAAGTACCCACCACATAGTGAGCATTTTTGAATCGACGTCTGCCTCATTTGAACCAATTCCCCTTTGTCACTTTACCTTTTCTTGTTGACTTTAAAAAAAATCTAGACTATATTTGAAACTCCTATTAATGTCTTTTATTGGGCACTGAAAATGAACCTATATGTTTTGCTATGCCATAAAACACCTTAAAAACAAAACAAACCACATGTTCACCATGGTGAGATCTTCCAATCATGTCCTCTCTACTTTGATCATGTTTTGCAGGTGGCACAGACTACGTGATAGCCGCCACGAACATTACAACGGCAACAGGTTAACTTCATTCCCTCGGGAAAACATTCAACCAGACAAGCTCAATCCATTTTAACATAGTTGAAGATTGTTTCTCTTTTGTAAATACGAGGTGCTACATGTGAACTTGTGACAAAAAAATTTTTTTATGTGTATTTACTTAGTAGGTACAACGTGATAGCTTTTATTCATCTGTGGATTTTGTCCATACATTTATCTGAGCTGTTTAAAAAAGATTTTAAAATTAAGTTCGAACAGAATAGCCAGGCTAAAATGTAATTTTCAGAACATTTACCACAAACTTATTCTAATACTAAGTCATTAAAAAGAAAAAAAAAAAATAGCTATTAAACAAATTTGTTCTGGGTGGGGTTCCTGACCTCCCATAATGGCAGGAGGTACAACTGTGTCTTCTATCCCCCTATTTCTGTTTTCAATTTCTTTCTGACTTGCCTGAAATAAGATTACATAATTTTGTCCTGGCCTGGCTGGGAGGGAAACAGTCAAATGTATGTTCGTTCGGGAATGAATTTTTTCTTTGTAAATACGTCTCTCTGTTATGTACTGTATACTTTTCATTTTTCCAATTAGTATGACTTGTAACATGAGTGGTGTTTCCTCTGCGGGGATCTGTTCTTGTGTCGAGAGAGACATTTATGATCTCAAACTAGTACCGATAGTTACTCTGGAATCTTGACCATCTGTTTCTTATTTGGACAATTCCCCTTGTCTGCCTATTCTCTTTATGCTTTAATTGTAATTCTAGAACTTTACTATCCCATTTCTTCCTCTTTACTGGCGCTGATATGAACCTAATTGTGTTGCAAGCGCCATAACACCTTAAAAACAAACAAACAAACAAATTTGTTATTGATATTTTTTGATATGTTGAATGAAGAAAAATAAACAAACTGAGGATACAACACCAAACGAATAGTAGAAAGAGATTTTAAAATGTTTAAAAAGGTGTGGACAAGAGGCATGAACTTTATCCACATTTTTTTGACACTTAAAAAAATATTACTAATTTTTTAATGCCAATTATCAGTTTTTTAGTAGTCCTTTATTATTACCATCCATCTGAGATCCGTGGTCACACCTGTATGCACCAGATGAGTTAAAAGTAATAGTTATAATTAAACCCCAGAGAAAACGGATTGAAAACAAATTGGTGTCATTGGATTTTCAAGTAATTAGTATTGGAGTATTTTTAGAGGCATTGTTTGGAATGGAAAAAGACATTTTGTCAAAGCCTCCCGTAAGGATATTATGATTAATGTAAATTCAAAGACTTATATGACATGATCTATGCTTTTACACTGGGAGATATCTAAATAAAGATTAACACTAGAGGGAATAGCAGGGGATCAAGCTTCTCAAAGAGTCGAAAAAGATATAGTCCGTTCATACCTTTATTCAAGCCTCTGAAAAGTTTGTCTATAATTTTTTTTTTTTTTTTTTTTTTAAAAGTATCATTCCAACATACTATTTGGTATTCATTTTATCATCCCCCAGATAAAGGATGAAGCAATGTTAAATACTAAGTATTTTATAGTTTAAAAACAATGAAACCTAATATCCATGTCTTTCAGTCAGTACAAGAAAAGGTTAGAACTAAGCAGAAATTATTCAGAGAAAAATCAAAAAAGAAAAAACAAAAAGTGCCCGCTTGAATGGGACTGTATATCAGAGAACAAACAAAACAATCAAAAAATCGCCCCCCGAATTGCAACACCGTGGATCCACCAAGCGCCGGCTACTCACCAACAGAACCCCCCCCCCCCCCCCCACCCATTTTTTCCCCTTGTCAAAATCAAATGTTTTTGACCTTAACTCTCTCCTTATCGATCATTTTAAGTAAATGTCAGGCTTACCCAGCAAAAAAAAAGTTAAAAACTCAACTTCTACAAAATAACATGTGTACTTATTAATTAAACATAAGATCATTCTTCAAACGGCTTTGCGATGTGCAAAATAAACTGAACAACTGGGTGGGGCCTGACCTCCCCATAGTGGGCAGGAGGTACATTACTGTGTCTTCTATCCCCTTATATCTGTTGTTTTCCAACATGCTTTCTGTCTTTGTCTGGGAAAGAGATTACTTTGGTTTTGTCTTGGCCCTGGCCGGAGTCCCTAGCGGGGAGGAAACAGTCAAATGCATAGATATTTTTTCTCCTTGTATATCATCTCTCTTCATGTTCTTATGATATTTAATTTTAATGTATAAGGTAAGAGCATCTGATGTATTTCCTCTTGTCTGGATTTGGCTTTGTGTCCGGATGCAGACTTTTAGGTGATCTCTAACTAAGTACATAGGTGTTATGCGTCTGGAATCTACATCTGATCCCTAATTGTTCCAAGTTCCTGGGCTTTGTCTTACTTTTCTCTTGGTTTCTTTAATTGGTAATTCCTAGAACTTTTACTATCCCATTTTCTTCCTTTTTTACTGCGCTGATATGACCTTATGGTATGAAGCGCCGTAAAACCCTTAAAAACAAACAAACCAAATCTGAACAAAATACTGGTGGGGATCCTGACCTCCATAGCGGGCAGGGAGGTACATACCGTGTCTTCTATTCCACTGATATCTGTTTCCAACATGCTATCTGTCCTTTGTCTTGGAATAGATTACTTGGTTTCGTGTCCTGGCTGCGGCCGATTTCCTAGCTGGGAGGGAAACAGTCAAATGCATGTTATAGTTTGGAGATGATATTTTTTTTCCGATTGTACAACATCTCTCTGTTATGTATTTATTATTTTTATTTTTGAATGTATACTGGTAAACATATGAGTGTAGTCCTCTTTGTGATTTTGTGCTTGTGTCTGGATGAGACTTGTAGGTATTCAACAAGTAACATTGGTGGTATGCTCTTGGAATCTACATCTGATCTATTTGTTCTCATTCCCCTTTGTCTTACTTTTTCTTGGTGCTTTAATTGTATTTCCCTATACTTTTTACTATCCCATTTTCTTCCTTTTACTGACCTGATTAACCTATATGTGAGTTTTGCAAGCGCCGTAAAACCCTTAAAACAAAACAAGAATAATATATCTTGTGTCATAACTCTATTGACGAATTTTCGGCAGGTGTTAAGGAGAGGGTTAAATATCTTAAACTTACACTCCACAGGAGCTGAACACACTTAGGTCTAGACTCTTAAGATGTCTTTCTCTCCTTTTTCCCCAAACATTTTCAACTTTTTTTTTTTTACTGCGTTATATACCCCAATGATTGGTCCCTAGGAGATCACTTTGCTCTCTTTACACACCCCTCCATGATGCTCTCTGTCCATTGTCTCAAGAATGAGATTACCAGTTTTGCCATTACCCTGACTTGGGACAGCCTAAAGGACTTCTTTCCAGAAACTTTTTCTTCATAAATTAGAGAGTAAAGTTTATTCACAATAGTTAACTTGTCAACTTAAATGAGTTAACTAAGACACATTGTCATTATATGTGTGTAAAACGCCTGCGCAATGATTGGACTTAGGCGCTATATAGATTTCATTAATTTTTATTGTTGTTTTGGTTGTTGTTGTTTAATATTTTAAACCTGAAACAAAAGTTGTTAGTCTAGACCGTTTTGCCATAGAAACAATCTTTTTTGAACAGTGCTTTCATTCCACACCCTTTCCATTATAGTTTCAAGGGCCAAGGGGTATATTGGAACTCAGATAAAAATGAAGCAATTTGAAGCATGGTCCCAATAATTGATGCATGGAATAACAGTGACAAGGCTGGGGTTAGTTATGTCCTTGAGTAAGACAATTTGAAAAAACCTTTCTCGGCTCCAGTTAGGGATACGATCTCTGCTATTACAGCATTGAATGATATTGTATGCGAGATTTTTTGTAAGACAGATGCATTGTTTCATGGACAGTATTGTGTATTCGTAATAGTAATGGTGTAAATGTATGTAAACGTTTCTTTTTTATAAAATAAAAAAATAATGATAGTAATAAATAATAATAATTATATTATTATCATCATCGTCGTCAGCTTTATTATTATAATTATACATATAGATTATTAAATATTATCACTATTGTTCCTACTTTTGATCGAATTTTGTACTGTTTCTCTTTTGCTTCTTTACATTGGCTTGTTCCATCACGGGGCATGTGTATATATATATGTTGTGTGTGTGTGTTAGCATATTTGCTTATGGTTAAAAGTTGGTATGAGTTTAATTTACGCTCAAAAGTGCTATCATGTCAATGTCGTTCACTGTTTCATATGTTGCCATGTCAATTGCTAAAAGATTGCTTCTTAATTTCCATGTAAATGTTGCATGTCATTCATTCCAACTGAATAATATATTATGTTATACTTCCCTAATAGTGGGAGCCACCATTGCTCAATTTGAGATGATTTAGCTTATTCCCTCATTATTATTATTAATTTAATATTATTATTATATTATTAATATTATTAATAAATTTTATTATTATAATTATTATTATTATTATTATTATTAATGTTATTATTATTACTATTATTTATTTATCGAATTTATTTTAAACTTTATGTCATGATTTTTTTGAAAGACCTGGTAATGCATTTTGAATTGCATCTGACAGAAGTGCAATTGAATAAATTAATAAAAGAAAAAATTGAAACCTGTGTTAATTAAATCTTTTTAAAGTCCGGCGAATCGAGGGGGTCAATATAGCTGTCCTTTATATCCTCCAATATTTGTTTCCACTCTTCACTGGTAAATTGGTGGTGTTTTACTCGTGCGGGTATCCTCTAATCACTCTATATTTGTTTTTTCACTTTTGATCTGGTTGATCTGTCTTTGTTTGGTATTCGATTACTTCTTATTTTGTTCTGGACCTGACTAATTCCTGGAATGGAAACAGTCAAATTAACGTATCTCAGTTTATTGTGATGATATTTTTTTTTCCCTTGTAAATTCTTCTCTCTTTATGTAATGTCATATTTTTTTATAATGTGAATATTATACGATTCTTTCATCTCTTTGTATTTATTAAGCGAGTTAGTTTTATCATGCCCTTAACACAACGAACTTGAAAGTGTTATTGCATGATATAAATATATCCAGTTTAATAAATACAACAAATTGCAAAATACATTTATTCACCCCCAAGCAAGATTCTTAGATATGTCTTGACCAAATTGATAGTATTAGAACATATATTCACCATAATTATATCGTTCTCTCTGCTTACTGGGTGGGTTCCTGCCTCCCAAAGTGGGCAGGGTAGCACTTGCTGTTCTTCTATCCCGTATATCTTTTTTCCAATTTGCTTCGTCCTTCTTGTCTTGGAACGAGATTACTTGGGTTTTGCCCTGGCCATGGCCGTTTGGCTTGGCTGGGATGGAAACGATCTAAATGTGGTACAAGCGCCGTAAATCCTTAAAAAACAAACAAATGTCTCTGGTAGAATATTTTCATTGAATTCGGAACAGTGAAAGAAATTTTTTTACTGGAGGTTGACAATATTTTTTGTGTCTAATCAACTCTCTACTCATTATTATTTTTTATAACCTTTATTTGAATAATCCTTTTCAGTAGGAATTTTTGTACTTGTTTCATGGATTGGATAGAAATGCACACAAATAGCACATGTGATTGAACTCCACTTGCTGAAAACAGTAAGTTTTGTCATCGATTTTTATGGGAATCAATATTCGAATATCTACAAGTAGCCAAACCAAAGGGTTTGTAGAAACTCTACTTACATTCGAGCAAAGTACAGTAATGAAAAAGTAACATTGTGATTATATTCATTAGTGGAATCTTGTGCTGGTGCCCGGATGAGACTTTTAGGTGATCTCAAACTAAGTGCACTGATAAAGGCTCGTGGAATCTACATCTGATCCCCCTATTTGAACCAGTCCCTGCTACTTTTCCTCAAATCTTATATGTAATCTAGAATGTTTATACTCCATTTTCTTCCGTTTAACTGCGCAGAATATGACCTACTTGTGTGCAAGTACCGAAAACTTTTTTTAAAAAACCGTATTTTTTCGTTTGAGGGGTTTCAGTTTTTTGATAAATTTGACATAGTAGCGAATCGGTTCTGGGAATGCGCGAATAACCAAATGGATCTTCAATGTAATTCAGCAAATGAATGAAAAAGTAAACCCGGCACAAGGCGTATTGATTAGAAGTAAATCCTATTTGGAGTGTGGAGGGACATCATCAAAATAACTAAAAGACCATGTGTAAGGAGGAAATCGTTGGGCCTTACTTTTTGTTAGTTTTTAAGGGTTTACGGTACTTGCAACAAAGTAGGTCATATCAGCGCCAGTTAAAAGGAAGAAAATTGGAAAGTATAAACATTCTAGTTTATACAAATAAAAGATTTGAGGAAAAAGTAAGACAAAGGGGAATGGTTCAAATAGGGAACAGATGTGATTCCACGACCCACATTATCAGTGAAATTAGTTTGAGATCACCTAAAAGTCTCATCCAGGCCCCAGCACAAGATTCCACTAACTGGAATACTACTCAAATGTTACTTTTTTCATACCTGTACTTTGCTCTAATGTAAGTAGAGTTTTACAAACCCTTTTGGGTTTTTGGCTACTTGTAGATTTTCGGAATATTATTCCCATAAATCGATGACAAACTTAATGTTTTCAGCAAGATGGAGTTCAATCACATTTTGGGTATTTGTGTGCATTTCTATCCAACCCAGAAACAAGTACAAAATTCCTACTGAAAAGGATTTATTCAAATAAAGGTTTAAAAATATATAAAGAGTAGAGGTTGATAACACAAAAAATATTGTCAACCCTTCGAAAAAAAATTTTTTCACTGTTCCTAATTCAATAAAATTTATTCTAACCAGAGACATTGTTTGTTTTTAAGGATTTTACGGCGCTTGTAAAAACATTTAGATCGTTTCCACCCCAGCCAAGCACCAACGGCCATGGCCAGGGCAAAACCAAGTAATCTCGTTCCAAGACAAAGACAGAAGCAAATTGGAAAAAAAAATATAAAGGGATTTGAAGACACAGCAAGTGCTACCTGCCCACTTTGGGAGGCCAGGAACCCCACCCAGTCAAGCAGAAAGAGAACGATATAAATTATGGTGAATATAAGTACTAATACTATCCAATTTGGGCCACGACATATTAAGAATCTTTTCTTGAGGGGTGAAATAAATGTATTCTTTCAATTAGTTGTATTTATTAAACTGGATATATTTTTATCATGCAATAACACATACAAGTTCGTTGTGTTATGGGCATGATAAAAATAACTCGTTTTAATAAATACAAAGGATGAAAGAATCGTATAAAATTCAACATTAAAAAAAAATGACATTACATAAAAGAGAGATAATTTACAAGGGAAAAAAAAAATATATCCCCAATAACTGAGATACTAACATTTGACTGTTTCCATTCCAGGAATTAGTCAGGACCAGAACAAAATTAAGTAATCGAATACCAAAACAAAGACAGACAACCTGAAAAAGTGAAAAACAAATATAGAGTGATAGAGGATACCGCACGAGTAAAACCCCCACCAATTTACAATGTGAAAGTGGAAAACAAATATTGGAGGATAAAAGACAGCAATATTGACCCCTCGATTCGCGATTTAAAAAAGATATAATTAAACTCAGAGTTTTAAAATTTTTTTTTTTAAATTAATTTCAAGTTTGGTGTTTCAAAAAAAAATTTCCTTTTTAAAAAAAATCAAAATTTTTAAAAAAATAAAAAATAAAAAAAAAATATTTTTAAAAATTTAAAAATATAAAAATAAAAAAAATAAAATAATAAAAAAAAATAAAAAATAAAAAAAAATTTTAAATAGGGGGGGTTTTGAAAATTAAAATATCGGGTTCCCTTATTAGGTATAAAAAATTTTTTTGGGTAAGAAAAAAATTTAATGGAAAAAACCCCGGGGGGCAGGGTTTTAAAAGTGAAGTTTTTTTGCATTTTGATTTTTAAAAAAAAAAAATTTTTAAAAAAAAAAGCCCCAAAAATTTTACCATCCCCTTTCAGCTTTAAAAAGAAAGGGTCGTAAAAAATTTTCAAAGGGAAAAATTGAAATTTTAATTTTAAAATTTAAAAAATTGAGAGCGTGAGATTAAAAATAATTTTTAAATTTTAAAAATTCATTTTTTTTAAATAAAAAAAACTTTACTAATTTCCCTTTTTTCCAATAATAAAAAAATTTTGGGTTTAAAAAATTCATAAATATAAAAGCTGAATAAGTTTTTCCAAAGGGGAAAAAATTTTTTTTTAAAAATTTTTTACTGGTAACTCCCCCGTTTTACTTTCCTGAATAAATTTTTGTGAAAAAAATTCCCATTTTTTTTTTTGGGTTATATCCTTCCCTTAAAAAAATTTTGGGAAAAGGGGGGGAATGAACAGTTCAAAAAAAGATTGACCCCAAAAAAACAAAAAAATTTTTTTTGGTTTAAAAAATAAAAAAAAAACAAAAAATAATTTAAAAAATTTTAAGGCTTTAACAAAATTTACCCCCCAAATTTTTAAAACTGAGAAAAAAATTTTTAAAAAAATGCAAGTTTTTTTAAAAACATTTAAATTATGAAAAAATTTTCGGGAAAAGCTTTGGGGATCCCAAGGGTCAGGGAAAAAAATTATTTTGGAAAACAAAGGGAAAATTTTTTTTTTTTTAAAGGGAAAAGACTTTTACCCAAAAAAAAGCTTTTTAAAAAAAAAAAAATTTTTTTTCAA
>NW_027621990.1:0-14905 GCF_034508935.2 Berghia stephanieae | reverse complement strand
TAGATAGTAGATGTAGATGAAGATAGAAAATAGTAGATAGATAGATAAAAGATAGTTGGGATGATAGATAGATTTTTTTAGATAGATAGTAGAAAAGGATGATGATAGATAGACAGATAGTGACATGTATAAACTATAAGAATTACTTTCTCAATTCCAGTAAAACCGAGTTGGCGGTGTTAGCATCAAGACCACTGGTTGGCTCGTCTAGAAATAGAACAGGAGGGGAGATAATCAACTCCATACCAATGTTGCATCGTTTTCTCTCCCCTCCTGACACTCCTCTGATGAAAGGGGTTCCAATCTGAAACAAATTATTATTATTATGTACTATCCCCATCATCATCATCATCATCATCATCATCATCATCATCAATCATCATTATTAACATTATTATCATTATCATTATTAATTTTTTATATATCATCATCTATTATTATTTTTATTATTATTATTATTATTATTATTATTATTATTATTATTATATTATTATTATTTATTATTATTATACTCAATTTCAGTTCGGAGGGCAGGGGACTTGCCAACATAATTTGTATTGCTGGTTTTTCACAAGCAAGATCAGAGGGAAACGTAAACATCCTCCTCCTCCTCTCCTCCTCCTCCTCCTTCCTCCCTCCTTTTTCTTATCTCCCCTCCCCCCCCCTACCCCTCTCCCCACCCTCCTTCTCCTTCTCCTACTCCTCCCCCTTCCTCCCCTCAACCCTACACCTCTCCTCCTTTCTCCTCTCATCTTCCTCCTCCTCCTTCACCACCAAACACAACACTTACCTTCGTATCGGCACACTGCTGGAGACCCAGTTCTTTAATGACGTCATCAATCATTTTCATTTCGTTCGGCCTTTTTGATCTTTGACGGGAGACGCAGGGCTGCTGAAAAGGCAAAATTCTCTCGTACTGTCAGGGTCCCATCACGATGTCATCCTGGCAAATGGAAAAAAGAAAATCATCTCATTGCTTTTTTCACCCTGGGTCACGGTAGTAGTAGTAGCGTAGGCTACAGCAGAAGAACACAGCAGAAACCAGTGGGAGAGGGAAATAGGAAGAAGACGATGGAGGTGGATTGGACACACGCTTAGAAAGAATGACTCCACTATAACAAAGAAAGTATTAGACTGGAACCCTCAGGGCAGAAGATCAAGGGGAAGGTCACGAGGAACATGGAGAAGAATTACAGAAGCTGATATACAGAGAAGTGGTAAGACCTGGAATGAGATTTAAAAAAAAAGTTAGCTCAGGATAGAGAAGGATGGAAACTGTTTGTCTGTGGCCTATACCCTGACCCAGGGTGAAAAAGGAAATGATGATGGCTAAACCCCCAAATTTATTTCGTCAACCCAACTTCTAAAGTCTTCCTCCGCCCTAAGGACTGTATCGTAGCAACCCTTTAAGTTTTGTGACTGGGCCAGTGGAGGACGATGTGATCGCTGGTCTCTGGGGCTGCCTGACATTTCTGGAAGGTATCACTGTTTCGAAGTTTCCATCTGCACATATTTGATGTAGGTCTGCCATGTCCAGTTAAGAGGCGATTTGAGGAAGTCCAGTATTTCCTGGCGTTATTGAATGCAGGCACTCTTTTGGTTGGATCTTTAATGGGTCAGGGGATAGGCCACAGACAAACATTTTCCATCCTTCTCTATCCTGAGCTAACTTTTTAAAATCGTCCCATGTCTTATCACTTATCTGTATTATATCAGCTTTTTAAATTCAGAGTCCTTACGTCTTTGTCTGTTGTCCTACATAAATTCTGTCATTGCAGAAACTCTACGGTCGCCCAAGCTAAAATTTAAAAGGATTTGATTTGTAAGTCTGTAATTCTGTAACGGTTTGAGTTTACGGAAGGAGAGTTAACCTTCGACAACCGCCAACCTGGAGGACCAGGTGCATCAAAAAGGGGGAGTCACACACCATTGGGTCGTCCTTTTTACGACCTGCTGGCTTGGCGTTGGGCTATTAACCCAGATTTTTGACAATCAAAACATGGAATTTGTTGACACACTTCACACGTGCTCGGACAAGCACTGTTGGTTGTTATAAACAATAACGTGAATGAAACGACCTCTCTCTCTGATCATTGTTATTGTTTTTATACCGTCAGATGGGTGACTAGTTATCACACGATTTTCTCGATCAGATTATAATCGTTTTACACATAGTTTCCTGTGTTGGTCTATTGATTAAAGGGTAGAACAGTAGGTATTTTACTTAGACACATACCATCGATAGTAAAACCTGTGTAGTTTGTATGTTTACCAATCACTGCCATTGTTTACATTATGACGACTGTCCGAGAGGTGTGGCTATCTAAGGGTCAATTCTTGTACCCTCTCAGTTGAAGGACCTGAGTGTAATTTTTTTTAATAGTCCCTCAGAGTGATTTTGGCCTATGAAGCCGGAGTTTATTCCAATTTCTACAACATGAAGCGGACAATAGCAATTGCTTACTGTTCATTTAATCAGTGCTGATGGTGACAAAAATGGAAAAAGGAGGAAAATTATGAATGGTTTTCTTTACCCACATGTTTACTTCACTAGCCCCCACTTTTAGAGCCATTGAGATGATAAACTACTCTAGCTATCTTCTGGATAGTGGGCAAGCTGCACCAGTTTGTTCCACCACACATTAAATCTCTCAAAGCCAGAAAATTTGATTGAGGATAATGTCAGTTTTTTAAATGAGGAAATTCCTCCTCTGACACAAAAATCTCGGATTTCCGCGGATCCGAGGAAAACCATCAGCACTGTTTAATAGGACGTGGTCTGTGGCAAAGTACTTCCGCCAGATATAAATATCGACCAAAATTATATGGCGATACATGACGCCTGTTTGGCGATATTTCATTTTCTTTTCGAAAGAGACAACGCTTTTAATGGCTAAGTACTTATTTACACCTGAGTACGATGAGAGAAGATGATTAGAGCTTTTCAGAGCAAGACTCAAACCCTGGACCTTCCAATCTGAAGGCGAGTGGCATACCACTTGGCCACATAGCTGACAGGAACCAATTCTATGGTCTGAAGGAGGACACTTATTTTTAAAACATTTAAAAGGAATTTTGAGATTAAAAAAACACAAGTAATGTTAAACGTGAGCTTTTATATAGCGCAATATCCCCTAAATATGCTCAAAGCGCTTTACAAAGGGTCGTGACAAATAGCAACACGTAACATGTAGAACGAGACATGAGCCTGTAAGGCGAAATAAAATGATTATTTTTCGACAGAGACAACGCTGTTAACGGTCAAGTACTCATTTTACACCTGAGTACGGTGAGAAAATGGGAGGAAAGAGCCTTTTTCAAGGACTCAACTATGCGCTACCCAGAGCGGTAATTGAACCAGGACCTTCCGATCTGAAGGCGAATTTCAGACTACAAGACCACATAGCCGCACAAGAACATAGTACCCCTAATATTTGTTGCATTCGAGCAATCTATACAAAAAATATATATATTTTATATATTATATATTATATATATATATATATCTTTATATATATTTATATATATATATATATGGTATGTATGTTATGTGTGTTTTGGTGGGGTGTGTGTGGTTGGTGGGTACACGGAGGTACGAAAGTGCTCGATAATGATGGTTAGAGGTATATAAAAGTATAAATTGGATCACTCACTTATATGTGGTCAAACATATGTTTCTGTGGCTTTCACACTACAACAATGTCACTAAAACATCAACACTAATCACCACTAAACCAGCAACACAACGGACGTAAGGATACAAAAATGTCAACATCGATCTCAAAGGGAATAAATTTATTCTGCGGACATTATGCCAACTGACGACGTGGATGAAAGCCACAGAAACATGTTTTGGCCACATATAAGTTAGTGATCCCATTTTATATATATATATATATATATATATATTATATATATATTATATATAATAAACGCGTGCATAGATTGATCCTGAAACGACGAAAGATAATGTTATAGAGGGGTAATGGAAAGTGGGTTTTTAGTTAAGGTATTTTATTAGATTAGTTGTAGTAGTAGTTTTATATGGAATTAAAATAGTAGGTTAGTAGTAAAAGAGAAGTGTAGTAGAGTAGTTTTAGGGTTATGGTTTTAGAGAAGTGTAGTATATATATGTTAAAAATAGAAGAGTTGGATAATAGGAGAAGAAATTTAGTAGGAGAATAGTAAAGAAAAATAGGAAAGATAGTAGTATAGTGTAGAATTATATTTTTTAATATATTATTTTTAAATTTATTTTATATATTTTTTAAAAAAATAATAGTGTAGAAGTGGTGTTGTAGTTAGTTAAGGAAGTAGAAGTGTGTATTTTTGTAAGTATATAAAAAGTAAAAATTGTATATATAATGAATAGTGTGTAAGATATATAATAAAAGTAGAGTGTAAATTGTAAATATTAGTATTTATTGAATTTTAAGAATAGAAGAGTTTAAATAATTTGTTTTTTAAATATAAATTTTATATTTAATTTAATTTTTATTTTATTAAAAAAAAACCCATTAAATTTACTTACTCTAAATTTCTCAATACTAAATAAAATTAAAATTACTACTAAAACTTACAAACTATACACATACTACTATTTCAACTCTACTACAACTATCTAATTTTCTATACTATACTACTACTTTCTTAATTTTACTACTACTCCTTAACTTCTTTTCTACTACTTTCTTACTACTACACTACTCTATAACTCACTCATCTCCCCTTTACTAATATACTATTTTCTATTAATACTAAACTCTAATACTCTTCTATTACTACTAAAAACAACACTAAACTACTACTAACTACCCCTACTACAACTACTACTAACACTACTTCTTATTACACTACTCAACTACTACTACTACTTCATTCTATACTTCTCTATACAAAATTATATATATATATTTAACTATATAATATATATATATAATATAAATATACTACTCTACTCAACTACAAACAACTACTCCTACCACTACTACTATACCCCCTTAACTTAATACTACTCTACAAACTACACAACAACCCCAAACAAACCATCAAAATATACTCCCAATTTAAATAAATATATATATTTTATTGCTAAATTATAAATATATATATATAACATATAAATACTGTAAATATATACCCCTACTTACTATACAACTATACTCTACTACTACACTACATATACCACTCCCACTACTCACAACAACAACTCTACTACTTACTAAAACTACAAATACAATACTACTACTACTGTGGATGATAAATTATGAGTTTTGATGGGATGGGGGTGTGATTGCGGTGGTATGATAGATATGTGATCATGATGATGAGACGGTACGATAAAATGGTGATGTGATGTGGATGTGATGATTTGATGATGAGTGATGATGAGGGATGATGGTGTGATTGATGCGATAAGATATGTGATGACTACATACTAAACTATACACTACTACTACACACAATATACTTACTATTCAAACTACTACTACTACTTCGTCGACCACGACGACGCGATACGAAATGATGATGATGAAGATGAAGAGATATATGAGAAGATATGAGATGAGATGGTATGAGGTGAGGAGATGTAGGTGTGAAAAGATGATGATGATGGTGATTGTGAGATGATAGATGAGATGATGATGAGGTGAAATGGTGATGATAAGATGTTTGGGGGGGAGGTGATGTTTAAGGGGAAGATGAATGAGTTTAAAGATGAGGGGAGGGGGGAAAAGATGATGATTTGATGAAGATGTTGATGATGATGATGTGATGATGATGTTGGGGAAAAGGGTGAGAGGGATGGAATGATGGATGATGTGAGTGTGAGATGATGATGTGAGGAAAATGAGATGATGATGAGATGAAAATGATGATGACGATGATGCGATGTGGTGTGGTGTAAAAAGTTTGTCATTCCGTTTTTCATCATCTTTTCCCACCCCAATCGACCAGTTTCAAAAAAGGATAGTGACCGCTTGGAAAACGGAACTCGGGGAAAAACCCTTTTTTGGCGGAAAAACCAAATTCCACAAAACTTCAAGTGTAGGGTTGGATTCGTCGTTCGGTATGCAAATTATGCCGCGGTTTTTTTTATATAAAAAATATATTTTAAATATATATATTTATATAATATATATAAAAAATGGGATCACTAACTTATATGGGGGCCAAAACATGTTTCTGGGGCTTTATCCCGCGTCATTTGGCTAATGCCCCCCAAATAAATTTATTCCTTTGAGTCGTGTTGTTTTTTTCCCTTGCCGTTGTGTTGCTGGTTAGTGGTGATTATTTTTGATTTTTAGTGCATTTTTGTGGTAAAAAACCACAGAAAAAAAATTTTTGACCACATATGTGAGTGATCAATTTATACTTTTATTCCCTCTAACTCATTATCGAGCCTTTCGACCCCCGTGTCCCCAAACCCAAACACCCCAACACACACCACACACAACATACTACATTATATTTTTTATATTATATATATAAAAATATATATATATATATATTATATATATAAAAATTTTATATTATTTATAAATTTTTTTTGTATGGCCCAGAAAAAATTTTAGGGGAAAATTTTTTTTGTGCGGCTATGGGTCTTGTAGTTGAAATTGCTTCAGATCGGAAGGCCCTGGGTCAATTACCGTTTGGGTAGCGCAAATTTGAGCCCTTAAAAAAAGGCTTTTTCTCCTTTTTTCTCACCTACTAGGTGTAAAATGATATTTGCCCTTAACAGCTTTGTTCGTCAAAAAAAATCTTTTTATATTCGCCAAAAAGGCGTCATGCTCGTTCTACTGTTACTTGTTGCTTTTTGTCAGGGCCCTTTGAAAAGCGTTTTGAGTTTGGGTATTGCGTATAAAAAAAGCTCACGTTTAACATTACTTGGTTTTTTTAATCTAAAAATTTTCCCTTTAAAAATTTTTTAAAAAAAGGTCCCCTCAACCATAGAATTGGTTCCTGTCACAGTGGCCAATGGTATGCCACTCGCCTTAAATTTGGAAGGTCCAGGGTTTGAGTCTTGCTCTAACAAGCTCTAATCATCTTCTCTCATCGTATTTCAGGTGTAATAAGTACTTAGCCATTAAAAGCGTTGTCTCTTTCAAAAAAGAAATGAAATATCGCCAAACAGGCGTCAATGTATCGCCATATAATTTGGTCGATATTTATATCTGGCGGAAGTACTTTGCCACAGCCACCGTCCTATTAAACAGTGCTGATGGTTTTCCTGGGTCCGCGGAAATCCGAGATTTTTGTGTCAGAGGAGGAATTTCCTCATTTAAAAAAATGACATTCCCCAATCAAATTTTCTGGCTTTGAGAGATTTAATGTGTGGGGGAACAAACTGGTGCAGCTTTGCCCACTATCCAGAAGATAGCTAGAGTAGTTTATCATCTCAATGGCTCTAAAAGAGGGGCTAGTGAAAGTAAACATGTGGGGGAAAAAAAACCATTCATAATTTTCCTCCTTTTTCCATTTTTTGTCACCATCAGCACTGATTAAATGAACAGTAAGCAATTGCAATTGTCCGCTTCATGTTTTTAGAAATTGGAATAAACTCCGGGTTCATAGGCCAATCACTCGAGGGACTATTAAAAAAAATTACACTCAGGTCCTTTCCCAAATGAGAGGGTACAAGAATTGACCCTTAGATAGCCACACCTCTCGGACAGTGTCATAATGTAAACAATGCAGTGATTGGTAAACAACAAAATACCAGGTTTTACTATCGATGGTATGTGTCTAAGTAAAAAACCTACTGTTCTACCCTTTAATCAATAGACCAACACAGGAAACTATGTGTAAAACGATTAATAATCTGATCGAGAAATCGTGTGATAAATAGTCACCCATCTGACGGTATAAAAACAATAACAATGATCAGAGAGAGAGGTCGGTTCATTCACTTATTGTTTATAACAACCAACAGTGCTTGTCCGAGCACGTGTGAAGGTGTGTCACAAAATCCATGTTTTGATTGGTCAAAAATCTGGGTTAATAGCCCAACGCCAAGCCAGCAGGTCGTAAAAGGACGACTAATGGTGTGTGACTCCCCTTTTTGATGCACCTGGTCCTCCAGGTTGGCGGTTGTCGAGGTTAACTCTCCTTCCGTAAAAATCAAAACCGTTACAGGAATTACAGACTTACAAATCAAATCCTTTTTAAATTTTTAGCTTGGGCGACCGTAGAGTTTTTGCAATGACAGAATTTATGTAGGACAACAGACAAAGAAAGTTAGGACTCTGAATTTAAAAAACTGATATAATACAGATAAGTATAAGACATGGGACGATTTTTAAAAAATTAGCTCAGGATAGAGAAGGATGGAAACTGTTTGTCTGTGGCCTATCCCTGACCCATTAAAGACCAACCAAAAGAGTGCCTGCATTCAATAACGCAGGGAAAAACTGGACTTCCTCAAATCGCCTCTTAACTGGACATGGCCCGAACCTACATCAAATATGTGCAGATGGAAACTTCGAAACAGTGATACCTTCCAAAAAATGTCAGGCAGCCCCAGAGACCAGCGATCACATCGTCCTCCACTGCCCAGTCACTAAACTTGAAGGTTGCAAACGATACAGTCCTTAGGGCGGAGGAGGGACTTAAGAAGTTGGGTTGCAAAATAAATTTGGGGGTTTAGCCATCATCATTTCCTTTTTCACCCTGGTCAGGGTATAGGCCACAGACAAACAGTTTCCATCCTTCTCAAATCCTGAGCTAACTTTTTTTTTAAATTCATTCCAGGTCTTACCACTTCTCTGTATACAGCTTCCTGTAATTCTTCCCCATTTTTCCCCTCGTGACCTTCCCTTGATCTTCTCCCTGAGGGTTCCAGTCTAATACTTTCTTTGTTATAGTGGAGTCATTCTTTCTAAGCGTGTGTCCAATCCACCCCCCATCGTCTTCTTCCTATTTCCTCCCCCACTGGTTTCTGCTGTGTTCTTCTGCTGTAGGCCATACGCTACTACTACTACCGTGACCCAGGGTAAAAAAAAAAGCAATGATGATGATTTTCTTTTTTCCTTTTGCCAGGATGACATCGTGATGGGGACCCTGACAGTACGAGAGAATTTTGCCTTTTCAGCACCCCTGCGTCCTCCCGTCAAAGATCAAAAAGCCCGAACAAAATGAACTGTTTTGATGACGTCATTAAAGAACTGGGTCTCCAGCAGTGTGCCGATACGAAGGTAAGTGTTGTGTTGGTGGTGAAAAGGGGGAGGAGGAAGATGAGGAGGAGGAAAGGAGGAGGGGGTGTAGGGTTGAGGGAGGAAGGGGAGGAGTAGGAAAGGAGAAGGAGGTGGAGGGGGAGGGGGGGAAGGGAAAGAAAGGGGGGGGGGGGGAGAAAAAAAAGGAGGAGGAGGAGGAGGAGGAGGAGGAGGAGGAGGAGGAGGATGTTTACGTTTCCCCCTGATCTTGCTTGTGAAAAACCAGCAAAAACAAATTATGTTGGCAAGTCCCCTGCCCTCCGAACTGAAAATTGAGTATAATAATAATAATAATAATAATAATAAATAATAATAATAATAATAATAAAAAATTTAAAAATAATAAATAATAATATTAAAGATGATAATTAAGAAAAATAATTTAAAGATAATGATAATAATGTTAATAATGATGATGATGATGATGATGATGATGATGATGATGATGATGATGTGGGATGTTTCATAATAATAATAATTTGTTTCAGATTGGAACCCCTTTCATCAGAGGAGTGTCAGGGGGGGAGGGGAAAACGATGCAACATTGGTATGGAAATTATTACTCCCTCCTGTTCTATTTCTAGACGAGCCAACCAGTGGTCTTGATGCTAACACCGCCAACTCGGTTTTACTGGAATTGAGAAAGTAATTCTTATAGTTTATACATGTCACTATCTGTCTATCTATCTATCTATCTATCTATCTATCTATCTATCCACTATCTATCTTATCTATAACAACTATATCTATCTACATCTATTTTCTAATTTTCAATCTAAACTATTATCTATCATCTACATCTATCCAACAACTTTCTATTATCTTTAAAACTACTACTACTAACATCTATCTATTACTACTACCCAAATATTATCTTTATCATCTTTACTATCTAAATTATCCAACATCTTCATCACTACATCTAAATCTACTATCAAAAATTTTTAAAAAAAATTTTAAATATATTTTAAAAATTTTTATTTGGGGAAAATATTTAAAAAAATTTTTATTATATTTTTTAAATTTTTATAAAATATTAAAAATAATTTTTTTTTTCCCTTTCTTTTTCCCCACTCTAATAATTCAAATTCCCCCCGAAGGTTGGGGGTTTTTTGAAGAAAAAGAGGTGTGGGGGAAAATTTTCGGGGCATTTCTTTTTAAAAAAAATTTTTATTTTTAAATTTTTTTTTTTGTTTTTACCGGGGGGGGACCCCCAAGGGGGGGGGGGGGGGGGGGGGGCAAAGGGTTTTTTTCCCCCCCGCTTTTTCCCCCTTTTTCTTTCGGGTTTTTTTTTTTTTTTGCGGGGGTTTTTGGGGGGGGAAACAGTAAAGATAGTTTTGTTTTAGATGATATTTTTTCTTTAAAACTTTTTGTTATGATTTATATTTTTTTTTAATGAAATGTAACCTGGGGTCTTTTTTTTTTCTTCCTCTTTTTTTAAAAACTTTGGGTTTGTCTTAAAACCCCTTTTATCCCTTTTTTCCAACCCCTTTTTTCTTTCTTCCCCTTTTGTTTCAAAATTTTTTTTCCCCTTTTTTCTTTTTTACTCCTTTTCTTTTTCTCCCAAAAAATTAAAAAAAAAAAAAATTTTTTTTCCTCCCCTTTCCTTTTCCCTTTCCCCTTCCCTCCCCCTTCTTCCTTCCCTCCCTCCCCACCTTTCCCTCCTCTCCCCCCTTTTTCCCTTCTTTTCTCCCTCTCCCCTCCTCTCCTCCTTTCCCTCTCATCCCTTTTTCTCTTCCTTCTCTCATTTTCCCCCCCTTATTTCCCCCCCTTCCCTTTTTCCCCCCAAAAAAATTCCCCCCCCTATTTTTCCCTCTCCCCCTTATTCCTTTTTTGTTTCCTTTTTTTTGTGTTCTTTTTCCCTTAATTCCAAACCCCGGGGCCCCTCCAAAAAAAAAGGGTTTGGTTTTGTTGGAAAAATTTTTTGATTTGGAAAATTTTTTGGGTTAATGCCGGGGCTCTTTTTTGGTTATTGGTGCCCGGGAAATCCGTTTTTAAAAATGGTTTAAAATTTAAAAAAAAATGAGAAAGATAACCGTCTTACTTATTTTTAAGTCTTTTCTTTAATTTTTCTATATTTTTTTTTAAAAATTCAAATTTTTTAAGCATTTTTTTTTTTATTTTCCCACCTTTTTTTTAAATGACCATGGGAAAACTAAAAAACGATTTTTTAATGGTAGGAAAATTTTTTTTTAAAAATTTCCCAGTATAGTACATTAAAGTTAAAATGCCCTTTTTAAAAATTTTCAAAAGGGGTTTCAAAAAATCAAATTGTAATTTTTTAGGGGGTTTTTTCCCCCAAAAACAAAAGGCCCATAAAATCCCCTTTTTTCCCCCCCCCTTTTTTTTTTTTTTTTTTTTTTTATTTTTTTTTTTTTTATTTTTTTCCCTTTTTTTTTTTTAAATTTTCTCCTTTTTCTCTTTCTTTTTTCCTTTTTTTTTTTTTTTTTCTTTTATTTTTTGTTCTTTTTTTTTTTCCTTCTCTCTTTCCTTTTTTTTTTTTCCCCCCCCCCCCTTCCCCTTTAACAAAATAAAAAACATTCCTTACAAAAATTAACCAAAAACTGAAAAAATTTTTAGGTTTTTTTTTTTTGGGGTTTTTATATTTGTTTACATTTTCCTTCAATTTAACCTTTTTCCTTCCCTTTGATGTGTTGGTTCGGGTTATTGTTGAAGATTTTGAACCGATTAAACTGGGGCGTTGTCAAATGGACCTTGGTTTGACTCCCATGTGCCATTCAAATAAGCCTTTGTTGTACAAAATTAATTTTAACGAATTATCCGTTTTCCATAGCCTTCCATCTGAGCATTTCTTAATAAATAAATTATATTGATTTCAAAATTCAAAGGCTCTTTGAAAAATTTGCGAGGCTTAATAAATATTTTTTGGAAAAAAATGAATTTTTGACTTATTTTTAACTGATTGAAAGGCCAGAGAATGAAAATACCATTATCGAGAAGAGGCCGTTGTGGCGAGTGCTCTACATTATTGGAGGTTTTATGCCCATACAGGAAGGGAGTCATAAATTTATCTTCACATTATTAAATTTTAATTTTTATTTAAATTGCGGGGCGTTTTTTATGTATGTAAATTTAAATGTTTTTTGTTTGGATTTATATAAATTCAAATTCGGTTTTAAAGTTTTAAAATACATGTCATGAGAAATTTTGATTGAACAATTTCCCAATTGAAAATAAATTGGGTCTTTATGAACTCTGAATGACCAATTCCCAAAAGAAAAAAACCCCATTATAAATACACCATTGGTTTTTTTATTTTAAAATGGCTGGTTTTTTAATTATAATTTCCATAAAGAATGACTTAAATTTTTTAAAACCAATTAAAATTAAAAAATTTAATAGAGGGGTTTTATAACCTCAGGTTTATCATTTAAATGCTGTTATTTTAACCAAGGGGAAGGGGCAATCAACAATACCGCCCCTCAAACAAAAATTTAACCAAACTCCACTTTTGAACTTTAATAGGAACTGGTATAAATTCTAAGGGGTTTTCTGGAAAATATGCATGGGGCCAAGGAGTAATTGGTTTAAAAAAAAGGGGAAGAGGGGTTGAAAAGGAAAAGGATTTTGGAGAAAAGGAATAATGAAGATTTGAAAAAGAAGTTTGGGGTTTTGGGGAATTTAAAAAAGGGGCCCCGGGGTTTTTCCCAAAATTTTTACCTTTTTAAACCTTTTTTTAAAGGGGACATTGTTTTATTTTTTTGTTAGTCATACTATTTTTCTGACGTATTTTGGCATTTTGATAATGCAAACACAGATTTAAAAGCGAAAAACCCTGATCTGGAAAATTTTGATTTGAATTTTTAATGTTAATTTTTCATAAGGGCATTTTAAGACTAATGTAGGAAGACCGGGAAAAGGAAAGGGAATAATATCCATTATAACCTTAAAATATTTGGGTTGTAGTATTAAAGTGGTGAGTTTAAATAAAGGTGGTAAAAAGATGTTAACATGTTTAAATAAAACTTTAAAAAAAAAATTTAAACTCCAATGAAGATTGGTAAACCTTTTCAAGTAATTTTTCAAAATGTTAACCATTATTAAAACAATTTGGGATTCCATCACAAACCCCTTTTTCGAATTTTTTCAAACAATTTTAAATGGTCCCTTAAAAACCTTGGGTTTATTTTTTATGGGTTGGGTTATTACATAGGTGTACAGATATTACAGGACGGTGATTTTTTGGAAAAGGGAAGTGGAAGTGAAAAGGTAGGGGTTTAAAGGAATTGGAGAAAGGAAAAAGCAAGTTATGTAAAGGAAGGTAAAAGGAAGGACAGGATGAAAAGAGGAAGGGCGGGGGGAGTGGGAAAAAAAATGTTGAGGTAAATTTTCTGAGGAGGAGATGAAGTGGTGAAGAAGGGAAAAACCTGAATTTAAAGGGGAGATTTTTTTTAGAGGGGTTTGGGGTAAAATTTCCCTTATTTTTTCCCCATTAAAATTAAGAAATGGATAGTAAATTTCTCATACTTTTCCCGGAAAAGAAAAGGTTTGGGACAAAAGGGGATAGTTAAAAATCCCCCAAGTTTTATTTATAATTTAAGGAAAGGGAAACCAAAACCAAGGATACTGATGTTTTAAATTTAATTAAAAAATAAATTTTAACTATAAGTATTTTAAAAAAATTAACATCTCAAAAAAACTAGCATTTGGGACTGTTTTCCCCCCCAATTTCCTACAAGGGCCTAAAAAAAAAGAATCCATTCCGAAAAGACAAGCATTGGGAGAAGAAAACTAACTAAAATCCCTGACCAGGGGTGCCCCCCCCCCCCCGGCTTTTCAGGCCCACCAAAAAAAGGGGGGTTAAATGGATTTATATGATGACATTATATTTTTTTTAATCAAAAAGTCACCGCGAATTCTTAATTCTTTTTTAAAGACGCCAACCTTTTCCTTTCAAATCTGAGAGTTTATAATTTGACACCATTATAAAAAATAAAACGGGGGTTTTTCAAGCTTTCCCGGAAGCTTTAAAAAATCAAATCAACCGGGGAAAATTTTTAAATTGATTAAATTAATAGATGTAAGGACGGTTTTGGCACTAAAACGGTTTTTTAAATTGGATAAAATTTTAAATCTTGGCGTTTTTAAATTGTTTGTTTAACTCTATTTTTTACATTTTAAAAAAAGGAAATTAAATTGTCTGAAATTAATTTTAAAAATTGCCCGGTATGTTTAGGAACAGGGGGCTCGAAATTGTTTAAAAACTTTTCCCTTTCCAACTCAGGTTTTAAAAATACCTTTTAAATTTTTTGTTGAGGAAAAATTTAATATTTGGGTTTTCACACTTTCCTAATTTTAGGGTTGTACTTTTTGGGAAAGGTTGGCCCAAATTAAAAAGAATTGGAATAAAATAACGATATTCGTCCAATTAAGAATTTCTGTTGCCTTTGGGGTTGAAAAGATAAGGGTTTGTTGGAGAAAAAACAAAAAAATTTGTTGTAAGAGTTTTTTGCAAAAAAGTCTTATTTTATTTCGGTTTTGGGAAAGGAAACGAAATCCAATTTTTCGTTAAAAATTACTGAATTCCAAAATTATGTAAAATAGAAATTTTAGGGGTTTTTTAATAAATTTTTTGCCATAAGACCAATGTGGCTTTGGTTTGGATCACTCCGCTAGGTTTTTGGAGGTCAGTTGGTCGGAATGTTAAAGTGAAGAACCTTTTACCCTTTTGT
>NW_027621989.1:12500-14912 GCF_034508935.2 Berghia stephanieae | reverse complement strand
ATGAAAAAGGGTAATTTAAAAATAAATAAATTATAAAATAAAGAAAGGCAGCTGTGAGCTTATTATCGTTTGCCCAAGAAACAAAAAGGAAAACATTTGACAAGAACCAAAAAGGAAGACATTTGACAAGAAACATAAAGGAAATATTGACAAGAAACAAAACGGAAGAAATTTGACAAGAAACAAAACGGAAGAAATTTGACAAGAAACAAAAAGGAAGAAATTTGACAAGAAACAAAAAGGAAGATATTTGACAAGAAACAAAAAGGAAGATATATGACAAGAAACAAAAAAGGAAGACATTTGACAAGAAACAAAAGGAAGACATTTGTCAAACAATAATAATATAACAATAAATGAACATAATCGACAAGAAATAAAAAGGATAAAAAATGACAGGAAACAAGAAGAAAGAAATTTGACAAGAAACAAAAAGGATCAATATCAAATATTTTCTTTTTTTTGTTAAGGTCAGTTATACCTATACCTGTTTATTGTCGTATTTAAAAGACGGAGATAATTCTAAATTGGCAAAGCAACGACAAACATTGGGTGTCTCCCATTCCTGAGGTTTAAAAAAAAAAGAAAAGAAAAGAAAAAAAAAAAAAAAAAGAAAAGAAAATTGACAAGAAGCAAAAAGAAAACTGAGAAGGAACGAAAAGGAGAAATTTGATAAGAAACGAAAAAAAAAGAAAAAAAATTGACAAGAAACAAAAAGGAAAACATATTTATAATGAAACAAAAAGGAAGACATAAATGGAAATAAAAGAAAAAGGAAAATATGATAAGAAGTAAAAAGGAAAAAAATGACAAAACCAGAAAGGAAGAAATTTGACAAAAGATTAAAACGAATACAATTTATAAGAAACAAAAAAGGAGTGCAATTGACAAGAAACAAAGAGAAAAAAAGAAGAAATTTGACAAGAACCAAAAAGGAAGAAATTTGACAAGAACCAAAAAGGAAGAAATTTGACAAGAACCAAAAGGAAGGAAATATAAACTACTTTGTCATACTCTGAAAAAACAAAACGACAAAAATAAATGAGCAAAAAAGTTATGACCCTCATCTTGTCAAATCTCACAAACCTGGGACTTTAATGAAGTCTTTATAGAAGTCCCAGGATAGAGTTTTTGAATTGATGAGGGTCATTTTAACCGATTTATATTTAACGACGAGTTTTCAGGCCAAACTTATCAATACGTATTTTCCGAGTACGACAATTTGGCCAGAGTGCCAAACATCTTGGTTGTTTATTTTTGTTAGTTTTCATCGGTTGGGTGGGCCAAGGGAGAGAATTCATGTAAATAGCACGCGGGCAAGGGAGATAATTCCATTCCGACTGTGGATAGAGGAAATAATCCATTAGGACAAGAGGAGAGAAGTCAATTAGAGGCGGGGATCCAAAAGATTGGCTCAAGGATTTCATTGTGTGAACCCAGACCACTAGAGCAAATGACCAAATGACCAAAATGACCGCGACATAAATCCCTTATCGACCCTTGAACTCTTTTGTCATCATTAACATTTATAACACAATGCAAAGGAATATAATTACCATCTATCAAAAAGCCACTATACGATCATTAGCCTTTACGTATGTGTGTACTGCGACACACGGGGAACAGAGTTGTTCTCTTGGTCGGAGAATTTTAAAAAAGCTTAAAGCGCCTCAAAGGCGTCATGACTTGTCTTGTTCATTCAATTGAAGTGTTATTGTTGGCTTGAGGAACTCTTACATAGCGCTTTGTGCCCGTTTAATGGATATTACGTTATATAAAATCTCAAGTTGTTGGGGGAAATAATTTGCTATTGCTTTCTTTTGCATTACCGGAAAGGGAAAATGTATGCCTAATCTTTGAGGCGAAGATATCGTGTTGGAAAACATTGGTAGGCTATGTTTTGAAGAAATTGTAACAGAGACAGAATTCTGACAAGAAGGTAGAGGGAAGACTTTAGAAAGATACACGGTAAGGCGGGGGGGGGGGGGGTACAGGAAGAGTAGGGAGAGAGAGGGAGAGATGGGTAGAGTGGAGGGAGAGAGATGGAGGGGGAGAGAGATACGGAGAGAGATCGGAGAGAGAGAGAGAGAGAGAGAGAGAGAGAGAGAGAAGAGAGAGAGAGAGAGAGAGAGAGAGAGAGAGGAGAGAGAGGAGAGGAGAGAGAGAGAGAAACAAACCTAAAATGCATTCGTCGACATCACATCCATCGTTTCGATGAGAAAACAAAACTAATTTCAAGGTAGACCAAATAACATCAATGTCAAGTTTGCCCACACAAAAATGAAGGGCAAGGTCATTATTATTATTATTATTATTATTATTATTATTATTATTATTATTATATTATTATTATTATTATTATTATTATATATTATTATTATTATTATTATTATTATTATTATTATTATTATT
>NW_027621989.1:0-7500 GCF_034508935.2 Berghia stephanieae | reverse complement strand
TGATCTCAAAAAGGAATTTCGACAATTTGGAAATTTGAAATCTTCAAGCAGTTTCACAAGTTTAGTTAGCAAAGAAACCTTCATGTTTTTGTCTGAGCATTTGTGGATAATAATACTAATAATAATAATAATAATAATAATAATAATAATAATAATAATAATAATAATAATAATAATAATAATAATAATAATAATAATAATAATAATAATAATAATGATAACAACAACAATGATAATAGCAATAATATTGTTTGTGATATTGCCTAACAGGCGTGACGTCTCGATCTCATCTTACATGATTTGAGTAGCTGTTAGCTTGGAATCCCTTGTAAAGTATTTGATCACAATTTGTCAAAAACGCGCTGTTTTTTTTAAAAGCTCTAGTGATGGTGACGGGTAAATGGTGGCCGATTGTACTCAATTTTATCACGTGTCCTTGGTGATCATACATACCGTGACGAAGAGGGCATGATGGGAAGGCATGTCTTATTAAGTCAAAGGTATTCATAATAACACACTACATAGCTATGTTTCCAATTCAGAAAAGTGAGTGGAGCAGGCACTTATGTTGGTAACAACAAGATATGAAGTGAGTAGAAAAGTGCCAGAAGACAATAGAGAATAATTTTTTTTTTTCCCGCGGCGGTGGTGGGGTTTGAACCTGCGACCTTATTGGTACGACAACTCCGCCTGGCAGGTGAGAGCGTGGCTCTACCGTGTGAGCTATCCACGAACACAAAAATATTCGTTTCAAACCCAAAGTCATTTCTAGATCCCTCTCTCACCCACTTCTTGAGATCGCCGATTCGTTCACCACCATCGCGAAGTAATTTTGACCAGCAGTTAAGCTTAATAGCCAATATTCTCATCACAAACATATAACATAGAAACGATTGAGACATTGAGTATGCTCCGGTGTATGGGGTGAATTTTTAATTCAGAAAAGTGAGTGGAGCAGGCACTTATGTTGGTAACAACAAGATATGAAGTGAGTAGAAAAGTGCCAGAAGACAATAGAGAATAATTTTTTTTTTCCCGCGGCGGTGGTGGGGTTTGAACCTGCGACCTTATTGGTACGACAACTCCGCCTGGCAGGTGAGAGCGTGGCTCTACCGTGTGAGCTATCCACGAACACAAAAATATTCGTTTCAAACCCAAAGTCATTTCTAGATCCCTCTCTCACCCACTTCTTGAGATCGCCGATTCGTTCACCACCATCGCGAAGTAATTTTGACCAGCAGTTAAGCTTAATAGCCAATATTCTCATCACAAACATATAACATAGAAACGATTGAGACATTGAGTATGCTCCGGTGTATGGGGTGAATTTTTAATTCAGAAAAGTGAGTGGAGCAGGCACTTATGTTGGTAACAACAAGATATGAAGTGAGTAGAAAAGTGCCAGAAGACAATAGAGAATAATTTTTTTTTTCCCCGCGGCGGTGGTGGGGTTTGAACCTGCGACCTTATTGGTACGACAACTCCGCCTGGCAGGTGAGAGCGTGGCTCTACCGTGTGAGCTATCCACGAACACAAAAATATTCGTTTCAAACCCAAAGTCATTTCTAGATCCCTCTCTCACCCACTTCTTGAGATCGCCGATTCGTTCACCACCATCGCGAAGTAATTTTGACCAGCAGTTAAGCTTAATAGCCAATATTCTCATCACAAACATATAACATAGAAACGATTGAGACATTGAGTATGCTCCGGTGTATGGGGTGAATTTTTAATTCAGAAAAGTGAGTGGAGCAGGCACTTATGTTGGTAACAACAAGATATGAAGTGAGTAGAAAAGTGCCAGAAGACAATAGAGAATATTTTTTTTTTTTTTTCCCCGCGGCGGTGGTGGGGTTTGAACCTGCGACCTTATTGGTACGACAACTCCGCCTGGCAGGTGAGAGCGTGGCTCTACCGTGTGAGCTATCCACGAACACAAAAAATATTCGTTTCAAACCCAAAGTCATTTCTAGATCCCTCTCTCACCCACTTCTTGAGATCGCCGATTCGTTCACCACCATCGCGAAGTAATTTTGACCAGCAGTTAAGCTTAATAGCCAATATTCTCATCACAAACATATAACATAGAAACGATTGAGACATTGAGTATGCTCCGGTGTATGGGGTGAATTTTTAATTCAGAAAAGTGAGTGGAGCAGGCACTTATGTTGGTAACAACAAGATATGAAGTGAGTAGAAAAGTGCCAGAAGACAATAGAGAATAATTTATTTTTTTTTCCCGCGGCGGTGGTGGGGTTTGAACCTGCGACCTTATTGGTACGACAACTCCGCCTGGCAGGTGAGAGCGTGGCTCTACCGTGTGAGCTATCCACGAACACAAAAATATTCGTTTCAAACCCAAAGTCATTTCTAGATCCCTCTCTCACCCACTTCTTGAGATCGCCGATTCGTTCACCACCATCGCGAAGTAATTTTGACCAGCAGTTAAGCTTAATAGCCAATATTCTCATCACAAACATATAACATAGAAACGATTGAGACATTGAGTATGCTCCGGTGTATGGGGTGAATTTTTAATTCAGAAAAGTGAGTGGAGCAGGCACTTATGTTGGTAACAACAAGATATGAAGTGAGTAGAAAAGTGCCAGAAGACAATAGAGAATAATTTTTTTTTTCCCGCGGCGGTGGTGGGGTTTGAACCTGCGACCTTATTGGTACGACAACTCCGCCTGGCAGGTGAGAGCGTGGCTCTACCGTGTGAGCTATCCACGAACACAAAAATATTCGTTTCAAACCCAAAGTCATTTCTAGATCCCTCTCTCACCCACTTCTTGAGATCGCCGATTCGTTCACCACCATCGCGAAGTAATTTTGACCAGCAGTTAAGCTTAATAGCCAATATTCTCATCACAAACATATAACATAGAAACGATTGAGACATTGAGTATGCTCCGGTGTATGGGGTGAATTTTTAATTCAGAAAAGTGAGTGGAGCAGGCACTTATGTTGGTAACAACAAGATATGAAGTGAGTAGAAAAGTGCCAGAAGACAATAGAGAATAATTTTTTTTTTTCCCCGCGGCGGTGGTGGGGTTTGAACCTGCGACCTTATTGGTACGACAACTCCGCCTGGCAGGTGAGAGCGTGGCTCTACCGTGTGAGCTATCCACGAACACAAAAATATTCGTTTCAAACCCAAAGTCATTTCTAGATCCCTCTCTCACCCACTTCTTGAGATCGCCGATTCGTTCACCACCATCGCGAAGTAATTTTGACCAGCAGTTAAGCTTAATAGCCAATATTCTCATCACAAACATATAACATAGAAACGATTGAGACATTGAGTATGCTCCGGTGTATGGGGTGAATTTTTAATTCAGAAAAGTGAGTGGAGCAGGCACTTATGTTGGTAACAACAAGATATGAAGTGAGTAGAAAAGTGCCAGAAGACAATAGAGAATAATTTTTTTTTCCCGCGGCGGTGGTGGGGTTTGAACCTGCGACCTTATTGGTACGACAACTCCGCCTGGCAGGTGAGAGCGTGGCTCTACCGTGTGAGCTATCCACGAACACAAAAATATTCGTTTCAAACCCAAAGTCATTTCTAGATCCCTCTCTCACCCACTTCTTGAGATCGCCGATTCGTTCACCACCATCGCGAAGTAATTTTGACCAGCAGTTAAGCTTAATAGCCAATATTCTCATCACAAACATATAACATAGAAACGATTGAGACATTGAGTATGCTCCGGTGTATGGGGTGAATTTTTAATTCAGAAAAGTGAGTGGAGCAGGCACTTATGTTGGTAACAACAAGATATGAAGTGAGTAGAAAAGTGCCAGAAGACAATAGAGAATAATTTTTTTTTTCCCGCGGCGGTGGTGGGGTTTGAACCTGCGACCTTATTGGTACGACAACTCCGCCTGGCAGGTGAGAGCGTGGCTCTACCGTGTGAGCTATCCACGAACACAAAAATATTCGTTTCAAACCCAAAGTCATTTCTAGATCCCTCTCTCACCCACTTCTTGAGATCGCCGATTCGTTCACCACCATCGCGAAGTAATTTTGACCAGCAGTTAAGCTTAATAGCCAATATTCTCATCACAAACATATAACATAGAAACGATTGAGACATTGAGTATGCTCCGGTGTATGGGGTGAATTTTTAATTCAGAAAAGTGAGTGGAGCAGGCACTTATGTTGGTAACAACAAGATATGAAGTGAGTAGAAAAGTGCCAGAAGACAATAGAGAATAATTTTTTTTTTTTTTCCCGCGGCGGTGGTGGGGTTTGAACCTGCGACCTTATTGGTACGACAACTCCGCCTGGCAGGTGAGAGCGTGGCTCTACCGTGTGAGCTATCCACGAACACAAAAATATTCGTTTCAAACCCAAAGTCATTTCTAGATCCCTCTCTCACCCACTTCTTGAGATCGCCGATTCGTTCACCACCATCGCGAAGTAATTTTGACCAGCAGTTAAGCTAATAGCCAATATTCTCATCACAAACATATAACATAGAAACGATTGAGACATTGAGTATGCTCCGGTGTATGGGGTGAATTTTTAATTCAGAAAAGTGCTTAACTGCTGGTCAAAATTACTTCGCGATGGTGGTGAACGAATCGGCGATCTCAAGAAGTGGGTGAGAGAGGGATCTAGAAATGACTTTGGGTTTGAAACGAATATTTTTGTGTTCGTGGATAGCTCACACGGTAGAGCCACGCTCTCACCTGCCAGGCGGAGTTGTCGTACCAATAAGGTCGCAGGTTCAAACCCCACCACCGCCGCGGGAAAAAAAAAAAATTATTCTCTATTGTCTTCTGGCACTTTTCTACTCACTTCATATCTTGTTGTTACCAACATAAGTGCCTGCTCCACTCACTTTTCTGAATGAAAAATTCACCCCATACACCGGAGCATACTCAATGTCTCAATCGTTTCTATGTTATGTTTGTGATGAGAATATTGGCTATTAAGCTTAACTGCTGGTCAAAATTACTTCGCGATGGTGGTGAACGAATCGGCGATCTCAAGAAGTGGGTGAGAGAGGGATCTAGAAATGACTTTGGGTTTGAAACGAATATTTTTGTGTTCGTGGATAGCTCACACGGTAGAGCCACGCTCTCACCTGCCAGGCGGAGTTGTCGTACCAATAAGGTCGCAGGTTCAAACCCCACCACCGCCGCGGGAAAAAAAAATTATTCTCTATTGTCTTCTGGCACTTTTCTACTCACTTCATATCTTGTTGTTACCAACATAAGTGCCTGCTCCACTCACTTTTCTGAATTAAAAATTCACCCCATACACCGGAGCATACTCAATGTCTCAATCGTTTCTATGTTATATGTTTGTGATGAGAATATTGGCTATTAAGCTTAACTGCTGGTCAAAATTACTTCGCGATGGTGGTGAACGAATCGGCGATCTCAAGAAGTGGGTGAGAGAGGGATCTAGAAATGACTTTGGGTTTGAAACGAATATTTTTGTGTTCGTGGATAGCTCACACGGTAGAGCCACGCTCTCACCTGCCAGGCGGAGTTGTCGTACCAATAAGGTCGCAGGTTCAAACCCCACCACCGCCGCGGGAAAAAAAAAATTATTCTCTATTGTCTTCTGGCACTTTTCTACTCACTTCATATCTTGTTGTTACCAACATAAGTGCCTGCTCCACTCACTTTTCTGAATTAAAAATTCACCCCATACACCGGAGCATACTCAATGTCTCAATCGTTTCTATGTTATATGTTTGTGATGAGAATATTGGCTATTAAGCTTAACTGCTGGTCAAAATTACTTCGCGATGGTGGTGAACGAATCGGCGATCTCAAGAAGTGGGTGAGAGAGGGATCTAGAAATGACTTTGGGTTTGAAACGAATATTTTTGTGTTCGTGGATAGCTCACACGGTAGAGCCACGCTCTCACCTGCCAGGCGGAGTTGTCGTACCAATAAGGTCGCAGGTTCAAACCCCACCACCGCCGCGGGGAAAAAAAAAAAAAAATTATTCTCTATTGTCTTCTGGCACTTTTCTACTCACTTCATATCTTGTTGTTACCAACATAAGTGCCTGCTCCACTCACTTTTCTGAATTAAAAATTCACCCCATACACCGGAGCATACTCAATGTCTCAATCGTTTCTATGTTATATGTTTGTGATGAGAATATTGGCTATTAAGCTTAACTGCTGGTCAAAATTACTTCGCGATGGTGGTGAACGAATCGGCGATCTCAAGAAGTGGGTGAGAGAGGGATCTAGAAATGACTTTGGGTTTGAAACGAATATTTTTGTGTTCGTGGATAGCTCACACGGTAGAGCCACGCTCTCACCTGCCAGGCGGAGTTGTCGTACCAATAAGGTCGCAGGTTCAAACCCCACCACCGCCGCGGGGAAAAAAAAAAAAAATTATTCTCTATTGTCTTCTGGCACTTTTCTACTCCACTTCATATCTTGTTGTTACCAACATAAGTGCCTGCTCCACTCACTTTTCTGAATTAAAAATTCACCCCATACACCGGAGCATACTCAATGTCTCAATCGTTTCTATGTTATATGTTTGTGATGAGAATATTGGCTATTAAGCTTAACTGCTGGTCAAAATTACTTCGCGATAGTGGTGAACGAATCGGCGATCTCAAGAAGTGGGTGAGAGAGGGATCTAGAAATGACTTTGGGTTTGAAACGAATATTTTTGTGTTCGTGGATAGCTCACACGGTAGAGCCACGCTCTCACCTGCCAGGCGGAGTTGTCGTACCAATAAGGTCGCAGGTTCAAACCCACCACCGCCGCGGGAAAAAAAAAATTATTCTCTATTGTCTTCTGGCACTTTTCTACTCACTTCATATCTTATAGCTATGTTTCCATGACAACGCATAAATAACTGTATTATACAATGATAGTGTTTGTTGCACAACCCGAACGTCTGCCACTGATTCAATGTGTGTGTATGTGTGTGCCTGGGGGGGGGGGGGGGGGGGAGGGGGAGATAATTATAATGGTCGACTTAATTATAGCCTATGATGTCTCGACATCAGGGAGGGGTGGATGGGGCGAGAACCAGCCAAAATTAATGGCTCCTATGATATAATTTCTTGAAACTAACAGAAAGACTTTTAAAATTGTTTTTGTTAAACAAACATCGATGAGTTGTGATGGATTCTGAGACGTCAAACAATTAAAAACCCGGTCCTTCCTTAGAAAGTGTTTGAAACCTCAAGTTTGGGACTTTTGGATGAGGTCAGAGGTCACTATACTATAATCCATGGACATGAACCATGACAGTTTTCTGCCCCAAATGGCCAGGAATATATTAAAAAAGGTGTTTTGTTGAAGGACGTCAATTTTAGGTCAATGCCGGACATTGGGCAGTCTGGTCATTCTCTTGTCCTCCTCTAACCTTTTATAAATTACGCAGCAAAACAAGAAGTGATGACTCATCACTGAGAAGGTCAAGGTCACAGATGTCGTTGAGTCACCACTTGATTTTGGTTAGGAAATTTCAAGGTCGCGTTTAAAAAGTTTAACGTCCTCGTGTAA
>NW_027621988.1:0-14937 GCF_034508935.2 Berghia stephanieae | reverse complement strand
TTTGGGGGAAAATTTTGCGATTTTTTAAAATTTTCCCGATTTTTTAAAATCTGATAAATCTTCAAATTTTTCATGAAAAGCCCTTTTAGCATCTTTTTTACAATGTTTTAAAATTAAATTTTGGATTTTTTTTGTTTTTCACGTTTTTGGTGAAATTTTGACGTTTTTTTTAAAATTTCCAAAAATTTACAACTTATAAAAATCACAAACTTTTCATGAAGAGTCATTTTAACGCTTTCGTTTTTCACTTTTTAAAAAAAAGTAAATTTTTGGATTTTTCAGATTTTTGATTTTTTTTAAAAGTTTTTTTGGGGGGGAAAAAAATTTTTTTTTTTTTACAAATTTTTAAATTTTCGAGGTTTCAACAGTTGTAAAATCTGGAAAATTTTGCATGAAAGAGCGTTTTTTGGCATCTTTGAATTCCCCAATTTTTAGAAAGTATATTTTGGGGTTTCCCCAGTTTTTTCATTTTTTTCACTTTTTTTTTTTGGGGGGGGGAAAAAATTTGACTTTTTTTTAAAAATTTCCGAGTTTTTAAAATTGATAAATCAAAAAATTTTTTCATGAAAAGTCATTTGGCTTTTTGTTTTTCAAGTCAAAATTAAAATTTTGGGTTTTTTTAAAATTTTCTTTTTTTCCTTTTTTTTGGGGGGGGGGAAATTTTGACGATTTTTTTAAAATTTCCCGATTTCCCCAAACTTAAAATCATCGACTTTTTCATGAAAGATCATTTTCGTTTTTTGAGTTTCAAAATGTTAAAAAGTAATTTTTGGGTTTTCTTTTTTTTAAATTTTTTCATTTTTTTTTTTTGGGGGGGGGGGGGGGGGGGGGGGGGAAAAAAAAAATTTGACGATTTTTTCAAATTTCGGGTTTCAACGGGGGGAAATAAAACATCGAATTTTGCAGGGAAAGAGCCCCTTTTTTCACTTTGGATTCCAAAATTTTTAAAAAGAAAATTTTTGAGTTTCAGTTTTTCATTTTTTTTCACTTTTTTTTTTTGGGGGGGGGGGGGGGGAAATTTTGACGTTTTTTAAAATTTTCCGGGTTTCAACTTGATAAAATCTCAAATTTTTTCAGAAAAGTCCTTTTTACATCTTTTTTAATTCAAATTTTAAAATTTTGGGTTTTGATTTTTTCTTTTTTTTTTCTTTTTTTTTTTTTGGGTAAATTTGAGTTTTTTTTAAAATTTCCGATTTTTTGACAATCTGATGAAATTTAAAAATTTTTTCATAAAGTCGATTTGGAATTTTCGATTTTTTACATGTCAAATTTTAAATTTTTGGTTTTTTAAATTTTTTTTTTTTCCCACGTTTTTGGGAAAATTTTGACGATTTTTTTCAAATTTCAAATTTCACACTTTAAAATTCATCGAACTTTTCATGAAAGGTCTTTTTTAAACTCTTTCGGTTTCAATTTTCAAAAAGTAAATTTGGGTTTCAGATTTTTGATTTTTTTAAAATTTTTTTTGGGTAAAATTTTGACGTTTTTTTTCAATTTTCGAGTTTTCAACAGTATATAAAATTTTCGAATTTTGCTAAAAGAGTCTTTTCAGCATTTCCGATTCAAAAATTTCAGGAATTTAAATTTTGATTTTCCCAGTTTTTCTTTTTTTTTCACTTTTTTTTTTTAAGGGGGGGGGGGGGGGGGGGGGAAAATTTTACGATTTTTTTTAAAATTTTCCGGGTTTTAAAACGTTGAAAAAACCATCGAATTTTTGCTGAAGAGTCCATTTTAGATTTTTGGTTACAATGTTTAAAAAGTAGATTTTGGGGTTTCAGATTTTTCATTTTTTTCACGTTTTTTTTTTTGGGGGGAAAATTTGACGATTTTTAAAAATTTCGATTTTTTCGCAATTGTTAAAAATCTTCAAATTTTTTCAAAAAAGTCGATTTTTGACATCTTCAGAGTTTTACAATATCTAAAAAAAAATTTTTGGGAAATTTTTGAAATTTTCGATTTTTCAGTTTTAGGGTGAAATTTTGACGTTTTTTTTAAAATTTCCGAATTCGACAATCTGATGAAATATCAAACTTTTTCATAAAAGAGCGTTTTGGGAAAGTTTTCGGTTTCACAATGTTTAAAAAGTATAATTTGGGAAATTTTTCAGATTTTTGATTTTTTTCACGTTTTTTGGGTGAAATTTGCGATTTTTTAAAATTTTCCCGGGTTTTCAACAGTTGATAAATCACGAATTTTTGCTGAAAGAGTCCTTTTTGGCACTTTCGGATTCACAATTCGGGAAAGTAATTTTGATTTTCCAGATTTTTCATTTTTTTCACTTTTTTTTTTTTGGGGGGGGGGGGGGGGGGAATTTGACGATTTTTTCAAATTTCCGGGTTTAAAAGGGGTTATAAAACATCGAACTTTTGCATGAAAGACCCTTTTTTAGCATCTTTTGAGTTCACAATGTTTGAAATAGTTTTTTGGATTTTCCCAGATTTTCATTTTTTTCACTTTTTTTTTTTGGGGAAATTTGAGATTTTTTAAAATTTTCCCGAGGTTTACTTGATAAAATTTTCTTTTTTTTATGAAAAGTCATTTAGCATCTAGGTTTTACAATGTAAAATTAAAATTTTGGATTTTTAATTTTTTTGTTTTTTTTTATGGTGAAATTTTTGACGATTTTTTAAAATTTCGAATTTGACAATTTTATGAAATCATCAATTTTTCATGAAAAAGTCGATTTTGGCTTTCGGTTTAAAAGTTCAAAATTTTAATTTGGGTTTTAAATTTTGTTTTTTTCATTTTTTTGGGTTTTAAAATTTTTGAGATTTTTTCAAATTTCCCGATTTTCCCAAAAATTTTTAATAAAATCATGAATTTTCATGAAAGATCATTTTACTCTTTCGGTTCACAATGTCAAAGTTAATTTTGAGTTAGATTTTATTTTTTTTACGTTTTTTTTTTAAAAATTTTTGACGATTTTTTAAAATTTCCGGGGTTTCAACTTTTGGATAAAAATCATCAATTTTTGCTTTGAAAGGCCCATTTTAGCATTTTGTTTTCCTGTTTAAAAAGGATTTTGGTTTCCAGATTTTCTTTTTTTCGGGGGGTTTTTTTGAGGGGGGGGGGGGAATTGACGATTTTCAATTCGAGGTTTCAACAGTTGATAAACATCGATTTTGCATGAAAGAGTCCATTTTGAGCATCTTTTGAGATTCACAATGTTTAGAAATAATTTTGAGTTCCAGATTTCATTTTTTCACGTTTTTTTTTGGGTGAAATTTGACGATTTTTAAAATTTCGAGTTTTCGACAATCTGATGAAATCTTCAATTTTCAGAAATAGTCGACTTTGAGCATCTTCGAGTTTTACAATGATCATAAATTAAAATTTTGGATTTTGAAATTTTCGATTTTTCAGTTTTATGGTGAAATTTTGACGATTTTTCAATTTCCGAATTTTCGACAATCTATGAAATCATCGAACTTTTTCATGAAAGAGTCGATTTTGAAGTCTTCGAGTTTCACAATGTTAAAAAGTATAATTTAGGATTTACAGATTTTTGTTTTTTTCACGTTTTTGGGGGAAAAATTGATTTTTTAATTTCGGTTTTACAGTAGAAAATCATCGAACTTTGCATGAAGGGTTTATCTTTTCAATTCCGAAGTTATTTTTTAGTTTCCTTTTTTTTTTTTTTTTTTTGAAGGGGGGGGGGGGGTTTGACGTTTTTAATTTAGTTTAAATGTGATAAAACCCAAATTTGCATAAAGTTTTTAGAATTTTGTTCCAATTTTTTTTTTTTGGATTTCCGATTTTTATTTTTTTCACTTTTTTTTTTTGAAATTGATTTTAAATTTGAGTTTTACAATGATAAATTAATTTTATAAAAAGTTTTAGTTTAGATTTTTTAAAATTTAATTTTGGTTTAAATTTATTTTCCGTTTTTGAAATTTTCGATTTTTCAATTTCCAATATTAATCTTTAAATTTCACGTTTTATGAAATTGATTTGCAATTTGGGTTTCACATGTAAAAATTTTTAGAGTTCAGTTTTTATTTTTAAATTTTTTGGGAATTTATTTTTTTTCCGTTTTAAAGGAAATTAGGGGGGGAATGCTTTTTAAATTTCGGTTCACATGTAAATATAATTTATAATTTTTTTTAAAGTTTTTTTTTTTTGAGGGGGGGGCCCCTTTTTTTTTTTTTTAAATTTCCGATTTAAACAGGTTCCTTTATAAAATCATGATTTTCAAATGAAAAATTTAAAATTTTGAATTTTTTTAAAGTTAGGGATTTCGATTTTTTTTTTACTTTTTTTTTTTTTGGTAATTTAAATTTTTAATTTCCCGATTTAAGTATGAAAAATTTTTCACGTTTTGTGGAATTCTTTTTAAATTGGTTTCACAGTTTGAAAGAATTTATTTTGTTTTTATCTTTTTTTAGTTTTTTTTAGGGGGGGGGGCCCCCAAATTTTTTTTTAATTTGATTTCAACTTTGATAAAACCCAAACAATTTAAGAAATTTTTGCTTTTTTTTTTTTTTAAAAAGGGGGGGGTTTCGATTTTTCATTTTTCATTTTTTTTTTCTTGAAAATTTTGCCCTTTTATTTAAATTTGATTTACCAATTTAATTTAAATTTTTTTGAAAATGACTTTATTTCGAGTTTTAAAAATGATATAAATTTTTTGAATTTTTTGTTTTCCCTTTATTTTTAATTTAATTTTTTTAATTTCGATTTCATTTGAAATTTAAACTTTTTAAATCGATTTACTTTAAATTCACAATTTCAAAAGTTTAATTGGGTTTACAAATTTTAAATTTTTTTCATTTTTTTTTTTTTTTTAAATTTGTTCAACAGAGATAAATCATCGACTTTGCATGAAGTCCATTTAGCATCTTTCAGATTAAAATTGGAAAAAATTTTGGTTTCCGATTTTTTTTTTTATTTTTTTTTGGGGGGGGGGGGGGGGGGAAATTTCGTTTTTAAATTTCGAGGTTTTAAATTGATAAAATTGAAAAATTTTGGAATTCTTTTTTTCAATTTTTTTAAATTTCCCCCGTTTTTTTTTCCAATTTTTTTCATTTTTTTTTTTTGGTTAATTACATTTTTAAAATTTGATTTTGAAATTTAAATTTCAATTTTTGAATTGCGATTTAATTTCGATTTACAATGATAATATAACTTTTGGTTTGAATTTTTTTCCATTTTATGGTAATTTTTAATTTTTTTTGTTTGAAATTCTTTGAATTTCCAAATTTTCATGAAAAATCGATTTTGAAGTTTTTTTTTTTTAAAAAAATTTGGAATTTAGTTTTTATTTTTTTCCTTTTTTTTTTAATTAGTTTTTAAATTCCGGTTTTAACATGAAAAATCTCAATTTTCATGAAAAGTCATTTACCATTTCAGATTCAAAAAATTAATTTTTTTCGATTTTTCATTTTTTTTTACGTTTTTTTTAAAAGGGGGGGGGGAATTTAAAGGTCCAATTTAATTCAAAAATTTTAAATTCGATTTTGATTCTTTTTGATTTAGATTTAAATTTAAAAATTTGATTTGGATTCAATTTTCTTTTGTCATTTTTTTTTGGAAAAGGATTTTTAATTTCGGTTTTCATTGTAATTTTTTTTTAGTGGTTGGAATTAGATTTTCAATTCATAAATTAAAAATTTGATTTTGAATTTTCTTTTATTTTTGGTAATTTTGAGATTTTTAATTTCCGATTTACATTTGAATTTTTTTTGAAAAATTTAATTTCGAGTTTCACATTAAATTATTTTAGTAGTTTAGATTTTGATTTTTCAGTTTTTATGAATTTGAATTTTCATTTTTTAAGGAATTAAATTAAATTTCGAAATTCCTTTAATTTTCAAATTACATGCCGAGTTTTGATTTCGTTTTTTTTTTCCTTTTTTTTTTGGGGGGGGGGGGAATTTGACGATTTTTTCAATTTCGAGGTTAAACATTGATAAATCATGAATTTTGATAAAAGTCTTTTAATTTTTAGTTCATTTTTGGGTTTTTTGAGGTTTTTTTTTACGTTTTTTTTGAGGAGGGGGGAAATTTGACTTTATAATTCCATTTCACTTGAAAATTGAAAAATTTTGAAGTCCATTTACTTTTTGGTTTGTTTGAAATTTTTTTTTTTCCAATTTTTCATTTTTAAATTTTTTTGGTGAATTTGAGATTTTTTAAATTTCAATTTTTGAATTGTAATTTCAATTTTTATGAATTTTCGTTTTCCATTTGATTTTAAATTATAAATTAAATTTTGGATTTTTGAAATTTTGATTTTCACGTTTTGGGAATTTACGATTTTTTTTCCTTTTGGTTAAAATTCAATTTCTTTAAGATTTTAAACCCTTTTTTAAATTGTTAAAAAATTAGGAATTAATTTTGTTTTTTTCTTTTTTGGGTTTTTTAAAAAAAAAGGGGGGGGGGGTTTTAAATTCGATTTCATGAAATCTTTTCGTTTCAGAACATTGGAAGATTTTGATTCAATTTTCATTTTTTGTTTTTTTTTTGGGGGGGGGGGGAATTTTAAATTTATTTCCAGTTTAAATCTAAATTTCAAAAATCGTTTTTTTGAGATCCAGTTTAAATATATTATTTGATTTTTTTTTTTTTCACGTTTTTTTTTGGGTTAAATTTTTTTTTTGGGAAATTATGAATCTTCAATTTTTATGAAAGTCGATTTGAATCTTCGGTTTACAATGTCAAAATAATTTGGATTTAAATTTTGTTTTTCAGTTTTTTTGGGAAATTTGGATTTTTAAATTCGTTTCACTATAAATCATGAACTTTTTAAGAGATTTGTCTTTGATTCAAATTTAAAAATTTATTTTCAGTTTTTTGGGGGGGGGGAAATTGCGTTTTTCAATTTCGAGTTTAATTGAAAAATTATCGAATTTTGGAGGCTTTCCTTTTAGATTAAATGTGAAGTAAATTTTGGTTCTTTTTTTTTTCACGTTTTTTTTTTTTGGGGGGGGGGGGGGGAAATTTGACGATTTTTTCAAATTTCCGAGGTTTCAACAGTGTGATAAAATCATCGAACTTTTGCATGAAAGAGTCCTTTTGAGCATCTTTTGAGATTCACAATGTTTAGAAAGTAGAATTTTGGAGTTTCCAGATTTTTCATTTTTTTCACGTTTTTTTTTTTTTGGGTGAAATTTGACGATTTTTTAAAATTTCCGAGTTTTCGACAATCTGATGAAATCTTCAAATTTTTTCATGAAATAGTCGACTTTGAGCATCTTCAGAGTTTTACAATGATCATAAATTAAAATTTTGGATTATGAAATTTTCGATTTTTCCACGTTTTATGGTGAAATTTTGACGATTTTTTTCAAATTTCCGAATTTCGACAATCTGATGAAATCATCGAACTTTTTCATGAAAGAGTCGATTTTGAAAGTCTTTCGAGTTTCACAATGTTCAAAAAGTATAATTTAGGAGTTTACAGATTTTTGATTTTTTTCACGTTTTTTTGGGTGAAATTTGACGATTTTTTCAAATTTCCGAGTTTTCAACAGTATGATAAAATCATCGAACTTTTGCATGAAAGAGTCCATTTTCAGCATCTTTCGAGATTCACAATGTCCAGGAAGTAAATTTTTGAGTTTCAAGATTTTTCATTTTTTTCACGTTTTTTTTTTTGAGGGGGGGGGGGGATGAGATTTTCAAATCGGGTTCACGTGGAAATCATGATTTGCATGAAATTTTTGCATTTAGATTCACAGTCCGAAGTAGATTTGAGTTCATTTATTTTCCTTTTTTAAATTTGACGATTTTTAAATCCGAGTTCTTAAATCATAACTTTTGCATGAAAGAGTCCATTTTGAGCATCTTTTGAGATTCACAATGTTTAGAAAGTGATTTTTGGAGTTTCAGATTTTATTTTTCACGTTTTTTTTTGGGTGAAATTTGACGATTTTTTTAAATTTCCGAGCTTTCGACAATCTGATGAAATCTTCAATTTTTCATGAAAAGTCGACTTTGAGCATCTTCAGAGTTTTACAATGTTAAGAATTTGACGATTTTTTCAACTTTCGAGGTTCAATGAGATTTTAAAATTCGAATTTTGCATGAAAAGACTTTTGAAATCTTTTGGATTCCAATTCTTTAGAAAGTAGATATTTTGAGTTTCGAGTATTTCATTTTTTCATTCGTTTTTTTTTTTGGCTTGAATTTGAGATTTTTAAAATGAGTTTTGAATCTGATATCTTAAATTTTTTCATGATATGTTTTGGTTTGAGTTAAATGACATTTTAAAATTTTGGATTTTGAAATTTTAATTTCACTTTTTATGGTAATTTGAGATTTTTCAAATTTCAAATTCACAATTATAATATTGATTTTTATGAAATCATTTTAAGTCTTTGGTTTAAATTTCAAAGTATTTTTTTAATTTTTCCGATTTTTTTGTGTGAAATTGACTTTTTCAAAATTCGATTTTCACTAGTCAATGTAAAATGAATTTATGAAGTCCATTTTAATTTTTCAGTTCATGTGGTAAATTTTGGATTTTCAAATTTCCATTTTTCACATTTTTTTTTGAATTTGGGGATTTGATTTTCATTTCGAGTTCATTCACAGATGTAAATATTCAATTTTCATAGTTCATTTATCTTTTGAGTTACATGTAGAAGTAAATTTTGGATTTTCAATTTTCGATTTCACAGTTTTTTTGTGATGAGATATTTTTTAAATTCGAGTTTTTACAATGAATTTGATTTCAGATTTTTCATTTTTTCACGTTTTTTTTTTGTAAATTTGACGATTTTTAAATTTCGAGTTTTCACATTGTGAAATCTTCATTTTTCTGAAATTCGATTTACATCTTGAGATTCAATTCATAAATAAATTTGATTTCAAATTTTCATTTCCAGTTTTTGGTGAATTTTACGTTTTTTTAAATTTCCGAATTTGACATTATAAATCTCGAATTTCATGAAAATCATTTGAATTTTGAGTTCCATGTTAGATAATTTAGAGTTTACCAGATTTTTGATTTTTTTTTCACGTTTTTTTGGGGAATTTGAGATTTTTTCAAATTTCCGGTTTCAACAGTATGATAAAATCATCGAACTTTTGCATGAAAGAGTCCATTTTGAGCATCTTTTGGGATTCACAATGTTTAGAAAGTAGTATTTTGGAGTTTCCAGATTTTTCATTTTTTTCACGTTTTTTTTTTTTGGGTGAAAAAAAAAAAAAAAAAAAAAAAAAAAAAAAAAAAAAAAAAAAAAAAAAAAAAAAAAAAAAAAAAAAAAAAAAAAAAAAAAAAAAAAAAAAAAAAAAAAAAAAAAAAAAAAAAAAAAAAAAAAAAAAAAAAAAAAAAAAAAAAAAAAAAAAAAAAAAAAAAAAAAAAAAAAAAAAAAAAAAAAAAAAAAAAAAAATCATTCGAAATTTTCATGAAAGAGTCCATTTGGACATCTTGAGATTCACAATGTTAGAAGTAGATATTTGGAGTTTCCAGATTTTTATTTTTTTCAGTTTTTTTTTGGGTGAAATTGAGATTTTTAAATTTCCGAGTTTTGACAATCTGATAAATCATCAAATTTTTCATGAAATAGTCGATTTGAGCATCTTCGAGTTTACAATGTTAAATTAAATTTTGGATTTTGAAATTTTGATTTTTCACGTTTTATGGTGAAATTTTGACGATTTTTTCAAATTTCCGAGGTTTCAACATTGATAAATCATCGAACTTTTCATGAAAGAGTCATTTTGAGATTTTTCGAGATTCACAATGTTTAAGAAAGTATAATTTGGAGTTTCAGATTTTTATTTTTTCAGTTTTTTTTTGGGGTGAAATTTGACGATTTTTCAAATTTCCGAGTTTTCACATGTGATAAATTCATCGATTTTGCATTGAATAGTCCATTTTTAGCATCTTTGAGATTTCACATGTTCAGATAGTAATTTTGAGTTTCCGAAATTTTCATTTTTTTCACTTTTTTTTATTTGAGTGGTTTGAGGGTCGTGGGGAATTTGACGATTTTTCAAATTCGAGGTTTCACATTGATAAATCATCGAACTTTTGCATGAAAGAGTCATTTTGAGTCATTTTTGAGTTTCACAATGTTTCAAAAGTAGTATTTTGGAGATTTTTCATGATTTTTCATTTTTTTCTAGTTTTTTTTGGGTGAAATTTGACGATTTTTTAAATTTCCGAGTTTTCATTGATAATCTAATTTTAGAAATAGTCATTTGAGATCTTCGATTTTCATGATAAATTAAATTTTGATTTTGAATTTTCGATTTTTCACGTTATGGTGAAATTTGAGATTTTTAATTTCCGATTTTCACATTGATGATTTCATCGATTTTTCAGAAAAGTCTTTAACGTTTCGGTTTAATGTTAAAAGTAAGGAGGGTTTGATTTTTGGATTTTTCAGTTTTTTTGGGTGAAATTTGACGATTTTTTCAAATTTCCGAGTTTTCAACAGTGTGATAAAATCATCGAACTTTTGCATGAAAGAGTCCATTTTGAGCATCTTTTGAGATTCACAATGTTTGAAAGTAGTATTTTGGAGTTTCAGATTTTTTTTTTTTCACATTTTTTTTTTTTGGGTGAAATTTGACGATTTTTTAAAATTTCCGAGTTTTCGACATCTGATGAAATCTTCAAATTTTTTCATGAAATAGTCGACTTTGAGCATCTTCAGAGTTTTACAATGATCATAAATTAAAATTTTGGATTTTTGAAATTTTCGATTTTCTCAGTTTTATGGTGAAATTTTGACGATTTTTTTCAAATTTCCGAATTTTCGACAATCTGATGAATCATCAAACTTTTTCATGAAAGAGTCGATTTTGAACGTCTTTCGAGTTTCACATATGTTCAAAAAGTATAATTTAGGAGTTTACAGATTTTTGATTTTTTTCACGTTTTTTTGGGTGAAATTTGATTTTTTTTTTTTTTTTTTTTTTTTTTTTTTTTTTTTTTTTTTTTTTTTTTTTTTTTTTTTTTTTTTTTTTTTTTTTTTTTTTTTTTTTTTTTTTTTTTTTTTTTTTTTTTTTTTTTTTTTTTTTTTTTTTTTTTTTTTTTTTTTTTTTTTTTTTTTTTTTTTTTTTTTTTTTTTTTTTTTTTTTTTTTTTTTTTTTTTGTAAATTTTTTTGTTTCCAAATTTTTTATTTTTTTTGATTTTTTTTTTTGGTGAAATTTTTGACGATTTTTTAAAATTTTCGAGTTCACAGTTAAATAAATCATCGAATTTTTCATGAAAGAGTCATTTTGAGCTCTTTCGAGTTACAATGTTTAAAATTTTTGGTGTTTCGATTTTTCATTTTTCACGTTTTTTTTTTTGGTGAAATTTGACGATTTTTTCAAATTTCCGAGTTTTCAAATTGATAAATCATCGAATTTTCATGAAAAGTCGATTTTGAGTTTTTTGATTCACATGTCTAGAAATAGATTTTGGATTTTTAGATTTTTTTTTTTTTACTTTTTTTTTTGGGTGATAATTTGACGATTTTTTTCAAATTTCCGATTTTTCACAATTGATAAAATCATCGAATTTTTCATGAAAGAGCCCATTTGAGCATTTTCGGTTAACAATGTTAAAAGTTAAATTTGGTTTAAGATTTTTATTTTTTCACGTTTTTTTGGGGGGGGGGAAATTTGACGATTTTTCAATTTCCGGGGTTTCACAACAGTGGAAAAATCTCGAACTTTTGCATGAAAGAGTCATTTTGCACTTCGAGATTCACAATGTAGAAAGTTAATTTTGGAGTTTCAGATTTTATTTTTTTTTCACGTTTTTTTTTTTGAGGGGGGGGGAGTAATTGATCGATTTTTTCAAATTTCGAAGTGTTTAACAGGTCAATGATAAAATATCAAATTTTGATTGAAGAGTCAGTTTGAATTTGACATCTTTCGAGATTTCACAGATGATTCATCAGAAGTTGAAATTTTGAGTTTCCAATGTTTAAATATTTGATTTACGTTTTTTTTTTTAGTTTGGGGGAATTGACGATTTTTTCAAATTTCGAGGTTTCAACAGTGTGATAAATCATCGAACTTTTGCATGAAAGAGTCCATTTTGCATTCTTTTGAGATTCACAATGTTAGAAAAGTAGAATTTTGGAGTTTCAGATTTTTATTTTTTCACGTTTTTTTTTTTGGGTGAAATTTGACGATTTTTTAAATTTCCGAGTTTTCGAAATCTGATAAAAATCTTCAAATTTTTCATGAAATAGTCGACTTTGAGCTTCTTCAGAGTTTTACAATGATCATAAATTAAAATTTTGGATTTTGAAATTTTCGATTTTTCACGTTTTATGGTGAAATTTGACGATTTTTTCAAATTTCCGAATTTCGACAATTGATGAAATCATCGAACTTTTCATGAAAGAGTCGATTTGGAACGTCTTTCGAGGTTCACAATGTTCAAATAGTATAATTTAGGAGTTTACAGATTTTTGATTTTTTTTACGTTTTTTTGGGTGAAATTTGACGATTTTTTCAAATTTCCAAGTTTTCAACAGTGTGATAAATCATCGACTTTTGCATGAAAGAGTCCATTTTCAGCATCTTTCGAGATTCACAATGTCAGGAAGTAAATTTTGAGTTTCCAGATTTTTCATTTTTTTCACTTTTTTTTTTAGGGGGGGGGGGGGGGAATTTGACGATTTTTTCAAATTTCCGAGTTTCAAAGTTGATAAAATCATCGAATTTTGCATGAAAGAGTCATTTGAGCATCTTTGAGATTCACAATGTTTAGAAAGATTTTGAGTTTCAGATTTTTATTTTTTTCACGTTTTTTTTTTTTGGGGTGAAATTTGACGATTTTTTTCAAATTTCGAGTTCTCAACATGTGATGAAATCATCGAACTTTTCATGAAAGAGTCGATTGTTGACTCTTTCTGAGTTTCACAATGTTCAAAAGTAAATTTGGAGTTTACAGATTTTGATTTTTTCACGTTTTTTTGGTGAAATTTGACGATTTTTCAAATTTCCGAGTTTTCACAGTTGATAAATCATCGAACTTTTGCATGAAAGAGTCCATTTTCAGCTCTTTCGAGATTCACAATGTCCAGAAGTAGAATTTTTGTGATTTCAGATTTTTTATTTTTTTCACGTTTTTTTTTTTTGAGGGGGGGGGGGGAATTTGACGATTTTTTCAATTTCGAGTTTCAACAGTGTGATAAAATCATCGAACTTTTGCATGAAAGAGTCATTTTGAGCATCTTTTGAGATTCACAATGTTAGAAAGTAGTAATTTTGGAGTTTCCAGATTTTTACATTTTTTCACGTTTTTTTTTTTTTGAGGTTGAAATTTGACATTTTTAAAATTTCCGAGTTTTCGACAATCTGATGAAATTCTTTCAAATTAATTTCGATTTTGACAATTGAAAATCAAAAATTTTTTCTGAAATATTTGTTTGAATCTTTTTTTTTAAATGATCAAATTAAATTTTTGGATTTTTTAATTTTGTTTTTTCGTTTTTGGTAAAATTTTGATTTTTTTTTTAAAATTTCCAATTTTTTGAAAAATTTAAAAAATCTCGAATTTTTTTAAAGACCCTTTTTTGAAGTTTTGAGTTTAAATGTTAAAATAATTTAGGGTTTAAGTTTTTTTTTTTTTTATTTTTTTGGGGAATTTGACGTTTTTTTCAAATTTAATTTTTCAACGTTTAAATATAAAATTTTGTAAAAGAGTATTTTTAACTTTCAATTAACAAGCCAAAAATAAATTTTTTGGTTTTCCGTTTTTTTTTTTTACGTTTTTTTTTTTGAGGGGGGGGGGGGGAATTTGACGATTTTTTCAAATTTCCGAGGTTTCAACAGTGTGATAAAATCATCGAAATTTTGCATGAAAGAGTCCATTTTGAGCATCTTTTGAGATTCACAATGTTTAGAAAGTAGAATTTTGGAGTTTCCAGATTTTTCATTTTTTTCACGTTTTTTTTTTTGGTGAAATTTGACGATTTTTTAAAATTTCCGAGTTTTCGACAATCTGATGAATAAATTTTTTCATGAATAGTGACTTTGAGCATCTTCAGAGTTTTACAATGATCATAAATTAAAATTTTGATTTTTGAAATTTTCATTTTTTCACGTTTTTTGGTGAAATTTTGACGATTTTTTTCAAATTTCCGATTTCGACAATCTGTGAAATCATCGAACTTTTTCATGAAAGAGTCGATTTTGACGTCTTTCGAGTTTCACAATTTTTAAAAAGTAGAATTTAGGAGTTTACAGATTTTTGATTTTTTTCACGTTTTTTTGGGTGAAATTTTACGATTTTTTCAAATTTTCGAGTTTTCTAAATTATGATAAAATCATCGAACTTTTGCATGAAAGAGTCCATTTTGAGCATCTTTTGAGATTCACAATGTCCAGGAAGTAGAATTTTTGAGTTTCCGATTTTTCATTTTTTTTCACTTTTTTTTTTTTGAGGGGGGGGGGGGGGGGGGGGGAATTTGACGATTTTTTCAAATTTCGAGGTTTCAACAGTGTGATAAAATCATCGAACTTTTGCATGAAAGAGTCCATTTTGAGCATCTTTTGAGATTCACAATGTTTAGAAATAGAATTTTGGAGTTTCCAGATTTTCATTTTTTTCACTTTTTTTTTAAAAAAAAAAAAAAAAAAAAAAAAAAAAAAAAAAAAAAAAAAAAAAAAAAAAAAAAAAAAAAAAAAAAAAAAAAAAAAAAAAAAAAAAAAAAAAAAAAAAAAAAAAAAAAAAAAAAAAATGTCCTTGTGGATAATTGAATTATGAAGTATTTTGAGTTTTTGGATTTCACATTTTGTACGTTTTTTTTTGGGTATTTGATTTTTATTTTTCCGGTTTTTAATTGATAATTTGAATTTTTTTGAATGTCTTTGACTTAGGTTTTACAATCGATTGAAATTAAAATTTGGAATTATTTGAATTTTTGTTCGATTTGAACTTTTCGATTTTTTCAAATTTCAAATTTAAATTTAGATTGAGAATTTTGATTTATTTTTTAACGTTTTTTGGTTAAATTTAGATTTTTTAAATTTCGAGG